>NC_057802.1:536273743-536287674 GCF_018294505.1 Triticum aestivum | reverse complement strand
CTAGGTTTGTATCTCTCTCACACAACCCCACGTAGGTGGTGTACGTATACAAGAAGAGAATAGGTGCACCGTGCACGTACTCACGCTTCGTGCCCAGCCACACCCGCGCGGGTACACGGTGGAGCTCATTTCTTTATGAAATGGCAGCCCACGTGCTAATTTGAATGCCTGTAGCGGCTGTTTACCTAGGGAGGTCGTGTACCACGCGTGCATGAAACAAAGTTCGACTTGACGCGTTGCCACGTTATTTTTTAAAATAAAGTTATAGCGCTAAATGGCACATACACAGAATATAAAACGATTTTTATGAAGAAAAAGGTAGTCCGCTCACTATATACAATGGAGCCTGCCTGCCTGATTTGTCGCTCTTCAGAGTATCTCACACAAGGCTGCGGTGGCCTCTCTCTCTCTCTCTCTCACCGTTGGTCACTGATCCGGCCGCATCCCGTCCGCCGGGGGAAAGGGAGTGCGGTGGCCTCTCTCTCTCTCTCACTGTTGGTCACTGATCCGGCCGCATCCCGTCCACCGGGGGAAAGGGAGGAAGTGCATCGTTTCTCCGTTTGATGGCGCCGAGGCAGCACGTCCCGATCTGCGGTACACGTCGTTCTCTCTGACCAAGCTCCGGCGCGGCAGGGCCTACGCCACCTGCTCGCAGATTCCGCCCGCCGCCGCTCACCTAGTTACATCCCGACGACCTCCAGGTATCCCCTACGGCCTTGCTCCACTGCCCGTCTTCCCACGTCGCTGCATGTGGATCTTCCATAGTTCTTTGCCCAAAACGTAGCTCGTCCGGCGTACTTTCCATATTGCATTCTCGTCCTCACACCGTTTTAGACAAACACAACCGTGTTGTTATCTTCCCCTAGGACAAGGATATGCTTCTTTTTTGTCGTCGCATGTGTCATCAATTGTTATTGGCCAGTAATTGTTTCCTTTCTACTCGTTGCTATTGCGACCTTTTGGTGAACTGCACAAATCACTTTTTTCTTAAGAGTGTTTTGTGTAGTTGTACTAAAATGTCACACGGGCAACGTCTCTACATTTCAGTGCGACTGCACAAAGGGAGATTGGTTTTGCTCTATCCTCCTCATCCAACTCCGAGCCTAATCTTCTCCAACTAGTTAGTCTTAAGAGAGACTGCAAAGGTGACCGACTTCTATTTGTGTGTTTATTGTTTCATCAGCAGTCCTCTATTATCGTAATCACACTTAATATCTTTGGAACATGGACGCTCAGCTCTATTTTAGTGGAACTGCACAAAATGATCGGAATGTTGCATACTCCAGACAGCTACTTTTTTTCCCAACATGCCTTATTGATTTAGACAGAGCTGGGGGGACGTTGCTGCCAATGAAAGCATGGATCAATTTTAATTTAACACCTTCTCACAACTCTGTCTTCAGTTGTGATGTAATTATTAGCTCTGATCTGCTAATAATTGACATGCATTAGCAAGGAAGTTAGTTTTTTATTGTTTCCGAAAGAGCATCGATGGCAAGACACGCGAAACAAAAGCTGAAAGCTCACACCATTGTACAATTTCATGTCGCTGGAAAATTATTTGTATAGTAAATCAAATATGTAAACAAATGATGGAAGCTTGATAGCATTGCCAGAAGCCTCTTCATCATCCGGGTCCATGTGCCATGCACAAAATTATACTCCTTCGTTCCTAAATATTTTTCTTTTTACAAATTTCAAACGGGCATATTTTAGAGTGTAGATTCACTCATTTTGCTTCGTATGTGTACTCCCTCCGTTCCTAAATATTCTATTCGTCTTTCTAGATATTTCAACAAGTGACTACATACGAGCAAAATGAGTGAATCTACACTCTAAAATATGTCTATATACATCCGTATGTGCCAGTCCATTTGAAATCTCTAAAAAGACAAATATTTGAGTAGTCACTCGTTGAAATCTCTAGAAAGACAAATACTCCGGAGTATATTTAAGAACCGAGGGGGTAGTGCACAACCGCATGGGAGACTCAGCCCGGTCGTTGCGCCGCATTAATTTTGAGTAATGAGCAGTCAAATCATAAGCCCCACCTTTCCCACTTTAAGTTGCTCTGAAGAAGCAACCATCAATACGCTCTTCTTTGAATCCGCTCATACTACTCCATCTGTCACTGTTTATACAGCGCGCTTCAGAAAAAAGAAAAAAAAACTGTGGGACCAAGGCGACTAGCGATCGGCCTGAAAAATAGCATTGGTAGTTATAGCACGGCGTCTATTACTAGAGAGAATAATGCGTACACACATGCATGCAGTGCTTCCACCCCGGGTACGCACATGCATGCACTTACTCCACTCCGTAGTAGTACAGTACATGGAGAGAAAATTGTGGACTTGATTGCGGTTACCACGCCCTAATTAATTGAGCATTAAACCAAACGCGTCTAAAGTCTCTCTAGTGGTGGAAATGCATTGAGAGAAATGCATCATAATGAAGCGCGCCCTGTAAACTGTGACGGAGGGAGGAGTAGTATGAAGGTGCAAAACCAAGTACGCGTATGGCCAGTCGGTCAACGCACCTCCTCTTGGCATATCACTGACATGTGGGACAGGAGTGTGAGCAAACTGATCTCAATTGACGGCAAAGAGCCAACCCGCCGTTCCTTGAGAGAGACGAGGAGCGAGAACACACAGACGGGCTCGCACGGAGGCTAAGATATATTCGAGCATGGTTGGTTGATCGATATCATTCATTACATGTTGGGCTGCCGTTTTCCGCCCTTCTCCGGAATAAACATGTACTTTATCCGAGATAAAAAAAATAAGAGTACAGACGCTCCACCATGCGGTTCTAGTAGTAGTACTACTCGTACTACCGCGCTTGGCTCTTCGCCTCTTTGTGAAGTCGAACAATGATGGTACTCCGCATGTTGGGTACTACAGTGTATGCCTCTGACAATCTGACACCGCATGGACTGATGCATGTCCACCGAGGGTAGGTTGCATTAGTCAAAAGGCGTAAGCGAGCTTCACCTTGTCCTGCAAGCTTCTCCTCGTTCTGCGAGTTGACGGGACACACCAAAAAGTAGTGCTAGTCCATACTCCCTCCTTTCCGGTTAATATGGCTTAATCTTTTTTGCGGGTAAATGAGAGAGCTTTGTTCATATATAAGCATTCTTAGGACGATCAACCAAGACACTGGTCACTAGGAAGCGAGGTACCCCGCAAAAAAAGAAGTAGGAAGCGAGGTGTTTCATCAAGCCAGCTCTCGGCCACATACAAAGTGCAGCAAGCACGGTTCGCACGAAGATGCGCCGCAAGGTTTGCTGACCTGTTTACATGCTGAATAACAAAAAAAATAGGAAATATTACCGAGCGCTACTATTTGTAACAGGATATGAGCCAGAATTAAGCGAGAATTGTGGCGAGTGTTCCATGCAATCAACTTCCATTATCACATGCGAGAACCCTTGAAGAGAACCAAATGTGTTGAAGATTGCTTTATCACATTTTAAAATTATAATAAGAGTGCAGACGCTCCTCCATCCGGTTCCTAGTACTAGTATAGTACGTACCTTTATAGACTATAGTAGTAGTACTAGTAAACTTTGCGCTTGGCTGTTCGCCTATTCGGGAAGTCGAACAATAATAGCACTAGTACTATAGTGTATGCTTCTGACAATCTGACACCGAGTTAACTGTTGCACGTCCACCGCCTGAGCGAGGGAGAGCTTGCATTAGTCAAAAGTTTCTCCTTGTCCTGCGAGCCACCGCGCGCAAGCTTCTCCCGTCCTGCAACCTTCTCCTCGTTCGGCAAATTGACGGGACACGGCAAAGTAATGCTAGTCCATACTGCCTCCTCTCCGGTTAATATGGCTTAATTTCAAACGAGATAAATACACTGTCTGTCATTGTATAATTATAAAAATACGGTCAGTGGACTTCATAATACGCTCATTGCGCTCAATATATATGTTTTTCGGTGTTTATACGGTCACAAGCTCACCCTGACTGAGTATGTGCGTGCATGCACGTGTAGGTTGAGCACTTGAGCGTGACCGTGTGTGTTCCGTCGTGTGCTCGGACATGCATGCATTAGGGCATCGCGCGCGTTTTTGCGCCCATGTGTACGTGTGACTATTGCATACACGTAGGGGGAGTACGTGTAGGGGCCACTAAGGAGCAGTCAAATCACACAGTAAGTTAGTCGGAAGAAGCAACCATCATTTCACTCTTTAATGACACGTACGCAATATAAAATGGTTGATATGGAGAGAAAAAGAAAACCACTATATATACACTAGCAGGAGCCTAAGCTACAAGCCTGCTTGCTAAGGTTGCTCTCTTCACAAGCATAGAACGACGGGCCTGATCCCGCAGCTGGGGGAAGGGAACAATGTTCTGCGTAGACGCGGTCGACATCGGCGAGGGAGAAAACCCACAGTCGGTGCGTCCCAATCGGGGGTCACCGTGGTATGGGCCGATGCCGCGTCCCAACCGCCCTTCTAGCTACAGCCCGATGTCCCAGGTAGTCCATCGTCCTTTTGGAGCCGGCTTGCTCCACTGCCGTAGCTCCATCTCCATGTCGATCTTTCTCTAGTTCTACCGGCTTCTACTTGTGATGAGTTTATGTCTCATGAACTAGTGCCAGTACTATTATTCTAATCACACTTCTTCAATATCTTTGCCATCAGGGATGCTCAGGTCGATTTTAGTGGAACTGCACAAAAGCTTCGTATGATCCGAGGGTGCCAGCCGTCTTTCCTTCGACAGGTTCTACCTGGCCAGGAAATTAAATCATGTTTAGGGTTTAGGGTTTAAGTCGTAGTGACCCCATCAGTAGTTTTTCTTTCGTACACGCTCTCACAACTTTTTTCTTTAGTTGTGAAGTAAATATTGGCTATGATCTGTGAATGATTGAGATGCATCAGCATGCGTGTTAGTTTTCCTTTGTATTTGATGGAATGTTGTAACGGAGTGGAAAGTTTCCATTTTTCCGAAGAAAAAATGGAAACGGAGAGAAACCAACGTTTCGTTTCGTTGGATCGCGCCATCGAGCAAAACCAACGTTTAAATCACGTCTGTCGTGTTCGTGTCTCACCCTCCTCCATGGCTCGACCCCACACGGTTGCTCGGCATGCCACTCATCGCAAACCGAGTATATGATAACTTTCCCGCCTGCTTCTCGATGGATCGTGCCATGGAGTACTAGCACTACTGGAAGAGATTGACGAGTTGGGGGAGGACAGCTAGCTGTAGCACGGACTCCCAAGAACTTTTTACATGCATGTTGTAGCCGGCTATTGCGACCTTTGAACGCGGAGCAGCCGCGTGCACCCGGAAGCGGCGTGGGCGACGCTCTCTCGGCTGGCGCGCCGCTTCAATGCCGGCGCCAGTGAGAGGTCGCGTCCGCTATGACCGGGCATGAATGCGGCACTGACCGTTTCGGGCGAGAAGCACGCGCGGGTGATGAAGAGGGTTCGGGTTGGTCAGGACCGGCCGTGGCAGCCGTCCGGACGTGCGCAAACAAGAGATGTTGTACGTTAATATTGCTGCATATATAATTAACAACGTAAATAATGTGCCAGTTGGACAAATATGATTGGAGATGGAGATGGAAATGGAATTTTACGTAAACACGGATATGCATGTCTATGTCTATGTGTGTGTGCGCGAGGACTCTCGCGACCTGGAAGCGGGGGCGTGTTTTTGATCGAGTTTTCTTTCTTGGTACGTTAGAAAATCAGTTTGTCTAATTCACATCTAGATGTTATTTAAGGATATCACATCTAAGCTCGCACAAGTATATAATGTAGCAACAAGAAACAAAAAAAACTAGGGAAAAAATAGACCACAAACAAAGTGGACATCAACTTAGATGTGACATAACTTGTTATGTCTAGATGTGTCCTAGACAGACCCTTAAAAAATTGTCCGCCAGTTTTCGTTTCTTTTTTCCGGGAACGCGCGTATTCTATTTATAACCACTGCTATGGAGAGATTTTTTTTACTCCATTATAGCCTCTTGTTTGATAGAGTTTCTCGCGCCTCGCTCTCTCACCCTCTCCATATATGTTACACGCTGGAGGCTCAGCGTTCATTTGTTAGGGTTTGCTATATTCACAGTCTCTCACCCTCTCTTCACCAGATCTAAGCAAGACTGCGTTGGCCTCTTGTCTCTCTCTCCCCCCTCACAGCTGGTGAAGGAGGCATCTGTATCCCGTCGCACCGGGAAGGGGAGGAGGTGCAGCGTTCACTCTATCGCCTTCGGCGAGGGAGGCAATCCACTGCCGGCTGCGCTGTTCTCTTTCACCCAGCGCCTGTGCGGGAGGGCCACCGACCCCTTCTTCCTCGCTGCCGTACGTAGTGTGGGCAGATCCGGCCTCCCGCCGCACGCCTTGCCACATCCCGACGACCCTAAGGTATAAGTTTCTTTGAAACCGTCGTTGCTCTAGCTGCATGTGGATCTTTTTCGATCTGTAGTCGAATCTAGGTCTTGGTTCAAAGAGGAAAGAAGGGTGCGGTGGGCTGGAGCAAGAATCTAGGACGTGGTTCAATGAGGAAAGGAGGGGCGGAAAGTAGTATAGACTGGCTATCCAGCCGCTTTGTAGGTCGAAAAGGGAAAAATGGGGTAACCCAGTACACACATATGTAAGGAACCGATCTCTTTGTTGAAAAGGGAAAGAAACTGGGGGGTCGGGTAGTTTGTGCAGGACTAGATTTGCTGCCCTCACATAGGAAGAAGGTTCAAAGAGAACAAATATGGGACCAGCGCATATATGTTGCTTGGCTACATACTCTGCATCACCCATTTATACGTGTGGACGCACATGGTGCTGGCATGTCCCATACATCTATTTTGCTGTTGTTAATCTAAGAATGCCGCCGGAAAATTGAAGCAATGGCATTGTTAAAAGTAAATTACATTTTTTAACGAATGTTATTTCAAGAGAATGTCTCTGTTAATATGAATCAATGCAACCGTTTTAGAAATGCTACTGTCCTACTTTGTTTTCCATCCAAGATAAGTTAGATGCTTCTTTCTGTCACCGTTTGTTTCATCCTCCTTTATCGGCAAGTAATTGTTTCCTTTTTTGCCTCTGTTAAAACAGGGCTATCGATTCAACTTGTTGCTATTGCGACATTTTGCTTCGCTACTCGAAACACTTATGTTTTAAGAGTGTTTTGTGCAGTTCAACTTGAATGTCACACCGGTGACTTTGCTTAATTTTGGTGGAACTGCACAAAAGGAGATCGAGATTTGTTTCCAGTCTTCGTGGCGAGTTGTTTCAAATCTTGGTCTCAACCACATGATGTGCAGTGTGCTTTGAGATGTTGCGCTACTTGTTTTGGTACTGTTTTAAATAAATGTTGAATTGAAGCTATTGTATTGTTGTCTTTTCCCATTAAGTAGTGAACAAAAATGGGACCAACCCAAACATGATGCTTGTTGCTTTGTTACAACAAATTCAGCATCACCCCCTTTATAAGCCAGTAATTGATGCCACTCTCAGAATTAACTACTGAATCTTATTTCAAAACTGCAACACTTGTTAGGGATTGGCGGGATTACCATTTTTGTGGCCGCATGTTTCATCCTCCTTTATTAGCCAGTAATTGATTCCTTTTTTGCCTCTGTTTAAACAGGGATATCTATTCAACTTGTTGCTATTGCGACATTTTGCTTCGCTACGCGAAACACTTTGCTTGATTTCAGTGCAACTGCACAAAACGAGATTGGATTTCCTATTCGTGTTGGCAGATTCGTATTTTATCTTGTCCGTCCCATGAAAGGTCAGTATAGGCCTTCATCCACATGATTGTGCAGTGTGCTTTGAGATGTTGTGCTACTTGTATTGGTACTGTTTTAAATAAATGTTGAATTGAAGCTATTGTATTGCTGTCTTTCCCCATTAAGTAGTGAACAAAAATGGGACCAACCCAGACATGATGCTTGTTGCTTTGTTACAACAAACTCTGCATCACCCCCTTTATAAGTAGATGGAAGCACATACTGTTGTTGCGCCCACTCTCCCCTGGAACTGTTTATGCTTTTCGTTAATCTATTGCCGCTGGTAAAATTAAGCAATGCCACTCTCAGAATTAATTAACTACTGAATCTTAGTTCAAAACTGCAACCTTGTTAGGAATGGTACTATCCTGCTTTGTAGTTCTTTCTACATGTTTAACCAAGGTATTGTTAAGATAATGTCTCTGTTAAAATGAATTAGTTGCATTGTTTTAGGAATGGTACTTTTCTGCTTTGTCGTTCTTTATACATGTTGAAACAAGGCATTGTTAAGATAATGTCTCAGTCAGTATGAATGAATCACACTGATGGAGAATTGCTACTCTCCTGCTTTGTTTCCCATTAAGATAAAGTAGATCAGTAGATGCTTTTCTTCTGGGAGTACAAGTCATCAACTGTTATTTCTCAGTAATTGTTTCCCTTATACCTATTGTTGCTTACAGGGATATCAAAATTAAAGCTCGGTTTTATTCTGACTTCGATTTTAGTTGAACTGCACAAAAGGAGCCAATGTGTCCAAGGCAAACTGCTGCATTACTGGGTCCAGTTGGTCGTTCCACTTTGCAGAAAGAAGTAGTCACTGTTTGCGCTACATTACAGAAGGAATGACCGAGAAGCTTTACAGAGTATTATTAGACACCGGTGACATGACTAGTCTGCAGAGACCATTGGCAATTTAACAACACATGGAGTGCCCTGGGCAAAAATTGCCCAAACAAGTACAAGAAGCTACGACAGGACTCCACGATCATAGGAATTACATATTTTGAATGGGAAAAGCTTGTCAAAGTTTAATCATTGATGTTAGCAAGAAGACGTTAGTTTAATATATTGGAATTGGAAAACCTTGTCAAAATTTGCTCATTGATGTTAGCTAGAAGACATGCATTTGATATTTTTGAGTGGGACGCCCTTGCTGTGAGCAGTGTCGAGTGTTTTTTCCTATTCCTGTGTTCAGTTTAGAAGTAAATAGTTACTCTGCTGAGATATTCCTCTGTTAAGAGTTTGTTCTGAATATTGTCTATGTAATGCCAGGCCTTGTGTTTGATTGCAAAGTTGAGCTTGGAATGTTGTGGCATGCGGCATCACGAGCTGTTCATCGTGCCTCCTGAGAATAATGCTTCGTATTGTTTTGCATGTCGATCTAATGCCAGTGATTTGCTTGTTAAGAAGATCATCCTCTTCTATTGTTTCCGTGCTTAAGAAGTTCATCGTCTGATGTTTCATTCATAGCCTATACGACAAGTCGGGTAGGTTAGACGTGAAACCATATGATCTTCCGACCAACTCATGATATTAGGCCGTGATTGGATCGTCGTTTTCCAACCAAAACCGCTTGTAAAACTGACGCTTGTAAATTAAAGCAGATGGTCTCGGGCGAAGGCGCTTGGTTGGTTGATTTCGACTAGTAAAATATCGGAAGTACTTCACACACGATAAAACGCTGAACGACACTCGGACGATTGCTAATCCAGCCGTTAGCTGCTGTTCCAGCCTTGCCCATGGATGGCATGATACGCACGTCATGCATGTATCGTCTGGTAATGTCGTCCATATAGCAGTGCTCGTAAAATATACACCGGTCTCTCAAATTACACGCATAACCCGCCGGTTTTACTTACAGACCTCGGGCCCTCGGTTTCATTACGCCTGTATTTTATGCGTTGTTTCCGATGACGAGTAAATTACACTTGTATGTTAATACAGGTTTGAAATAAACCAGAGCTCCCAAGCGCGGCCTTACCGTTTTATGCCGTCTCAGTTTCTCGAAGGTGCTCATAGGTGTCCGATGATCCTGGCTTCCTGAATGAGCAGCGGGTTGTATCTGACCATCCGTAGGGCCCGCGAGGCCCTCTCCGTTGTCCTTCGAGTTGTTGCGCTCGCCGTGGCGCCGAGCATTGTTAACATCGTCAACGAACATGAGGATTCAGGAGATGACTTTATTTTGACTGGATGACACTAGGGACCCACTAGGGCCATAGCCGTACGTACGCAAGTGCCTCCTTATTATGTACAACTATATTTTTTTTTTGCTTTCTCCTGGTTTCCTGACATCACGGTCCCACACCATTGTCAACCTATGTAGTCAATACAAACGAGAGAATTGCATAAGGTGCGGCCGATAGCTGGGACCAAGCAGCTCGAGCAGTATTTGTGTTTTTGAGGCGTGAGCACTGTAGAGTTTTTCTTGGCGATGATTTCGTTGTTGTTCAGATGAGAGCAGGGTATTAACTGGGCGGGCTATGGACCGTCTAGCCCAGGCCAGATATCCAGCCCAGATACTAATTTTTTCAAGATAAAAATGGCTAGCCCAGCTATACGTCTTTTTGAGGAATACCCAGGCAAGGTCAACTTGTTATTCTCCGCCCTGCTGGGCTGGAAATATTTCCTAGGAGGGATGCATTAGGCTTAACAGGAAAATGGGCTTTAAAAAGTAATAAATGGGATGTAATTATAAAAACTGGGCAATAACTATAAAAGATGCACCAAACACGAAATTAGTTTATAAAATATTATTTATGGATTTTGAAAATCTTAAATTTTCATTGTTGCGCGCGCAATGTTTCGTTTTTACGTAATACAAATTTATATTTAATCTGACTAGAAATTTCGGGATAAAAATATTTCGGATCCCATAAAAATGTGGGAAATTTTATTGAATTCTGTCTTCAACGGCTGGTTGGAATTATTAATCGTTGTCCTAGCTACAAAATGGGCTGTACTTTTAACAAACTGTAAATGGGTTGTTGTAAATTCCATTAGAATTCAAAAATGAGCTGTACATTTTTACAAAACGCAAATGGGCTATAAGTTCTCTAGCACACACTTGTGGGCCTACTAAGTGACGCGTCCCCTAAAAAAAATAAGTTGCCGCGTATGCAAGGCTTTATCAACTTATTATAGTCAACACACGGTTCTAGCAGCACTGGCCATTGGATGTCTATCCAACGGATGTCGTGCTTCTTCTTCAATCACGGATATTCTTAGCTTCGGCCGCCCAAAAAATGATTCCTCCCCCTGACATCTGGGGCGCACCATTTCGGAGGCTGACCTGTGGGCCTACTAAGTTGGAGCGTACCAAGGGCTTTGTCAACTTAGTCAATATAAACGATTCTAGCTTCAGTGACCGTACGATGTCCATCCAACGGCCGTAGTGCTTCTTCAACCTCTGGTCTTCTTGGTCCAGCCGCCCAAAGCAGCGCCGGTCGTGCCGCCTGCTCCTGCCTCCCGTGGCCAGCTGTGCCGCCGCGGAGGCCTCACCGCCCCATACTACTCCCACAGCTGGTCAGGCCATCCCTCCACTCACCCACACCCCCTGTTATTCTGCGGCGACGGCAGCCTCACACCGCAGCCAAACCAGTGAACCCTCGTACTCCTCTCCGCGCGGGCTTCCACTGTTGCGTCTTCCCCGGCTCCGCGTCGTCCCCTTCCTAGGCCTCGCCATCGTCCACCGCCCTGGTGCTCTCGGCGCGGCGTGGTCAACGTGGTCAACGACCGACTTCCATCGGAAGAGTACTGTACATGGAGAGGCTGACAGCTGGGTCCACGGCGGCCGCAAGGAAGTGCCTCCTTATTACGTGCAAAATAATTATTCCTCCACCTGGCAGCGGGGACCCACCGGACGGGCCACCTTATTTCACGGAAAAACGTTTCCCCCTGACTGCTGGGACCCACCGGACGGACCACCGTATTCGCGAAAAAAAACGTTCCCCCCGCTGTCAGCTCGGACCCACCGGAAGTGCCTCCTTATTACGCACAAAAAAATGAATACTCCCCCTGCTAGCTGGAACCCACCTTGGTGGGAGGCTGACTTGTGGGCCTACTAAGTTGACGGGGACGGAGGGCTTTGTCAACTTAGTCAATATGAACGATTCTAGCTCCAGTGACCGTACGATGTCCATCCAACGGCCGTAGTGCTTCTTCAACCTCTGGTCTTCTTGGTCCAGCCGCCCAAAGCAGCGCCGGTCGTGCCGCCTGCTCCTGCCTCCCGTGGCCAGCTGTGCCGCCGCGGAGGCCTCACCGCCCCATACTACTCCCACAGCTGGTCAGGCCATCCCTCCACTCACCCACATCCCCTGTTATTCTGCGGCGATGGCAGCCTCACACCGCAGCCGAACCAGTGAACCCTCATACTCCTCTCCGCGCGGGCTTCCACTATTGCGTCTTCCCCGGCTCCGCGTCGTCCCCTTCCTAGGCCTCGCCATCGCCCACCGCCCTGGTGCTCTCGGCACGGCGTGGTCAACATGGTCAACGACCGACTTCCATCGAAAGAGTACTGTACGTGGAGAGGCTGACAGCTGGGTCCATGGCGGCCGCAAGGAAGTGCCTCCTTATTACGTGCAAAATAATTATTCCTCCACCTGACAGCGGGGACCCACCGGACGGGCCACCTTATTTCACGGAAAAACGTTTCCCCCCTGACTGCTGGGACCCACCGGACGGACCACCGTATTCGCGAAAAAAACGTTCCCCCCGCTGTCAGCTCGGACCCACCGGAAGTGCCTCCTTATTACGCACAAAAAAATGAATACTCCCCCTGCTAGCTGGAACCCACCTTGGTGGGAGGTTGACTTGTGGGCCTACTAAGTTGACGGGGACAGAGGGCTTTGTCAACTTAGTCAATATGAACGATTCTAGCTCCAGTGACCGTACGATGTCCATCCAATGGCCGTAGTGCTTCTTCAACCTCTGGTCTTCTTGGTCCAGCCGCCCAAAGCAGCGCCGGTCGTGCCGCCTGCTCCTGCCTCCCGTGGCCGGCTGTGCTGTCGCGGAGGCCTCACCGCCCCCTACTATTCCCACCGCTGGCAGGCCCTGCGGCGACGGCAGCCTCACACCGCAGCCGAATGAGTGAACCCTCATACCCCTCTCCGCGTGGGCATCCACTGCCGCGTCTTCACCGGCTCCACGTCGTCCCCTTCCTAGGCCTCCCCGTTGTCCATCGCCCTGGTGCTCTCGGTGCGGCGTGGTCAACGTGGTCAAGGAACGACTTCCATCGGACGTGGACTGTACGTGGAGAGGCTGACAGCTGGGTCCACGGCGGCATCAAGGAAGTGCCTCCTTATTACGCGGAAAATAATGATTCCTCCACCTGACAGCAGGGACCCACCGGACGGGCCACCGTATTTCACGAAAAAAATGTTTCCCCCCTGACTGCCGGGACCCACCAGCTACACCTTCGCACGCAAGGAAGTGCGTCTGGGCAAAAAAATCGATTCGCCCCCCTGACTGCTGGGACCCACCAGCTACATCTTCGCACGCAAGGAAGTGCGTCCGCGCAAAAAAAAACCCAAAACGATTCGCCCCCCTGACTGCTGGGACCCACCAGCTACATCTTCTCAGGCAAGGAAGTGCTTGACAGTCGGGACCCACCTGGTCGAAGCGTACGTAGCGTTGTCATTCTGGTCGCGAACGTGTACGTACATATATACTGGTCGATGTAGAGGCGCGTATGTGTCGTAGTAGAGGCGCGCACGTAGCATGTACATGTACGTACAGCGGCCAGGGTGCAAGAAAGAAAATACGGCCACATACGTACATACGGGCAGGGTCTCGAACGCCTACTCGCGCATACGCACGGCGATGGCTCATGTACATGGCTGGGTCGGAACGGAGAAACATCGTCGTCGTCGTGTTCATGGGGAGGCAACGGAATGCGTCGTGTTCATGGGGAGGCAGCGGAATGCGTCGTGTTCATGGGGAGGGGTGTGGCGTACCGCAAAACGGAGGAAACAGACCTCCTACGGTCGAAATGGGGGTCATGTTGATCGGGAGGAGTGTGGTGTACCGCAAAACGGAGGAAACGACCTCCTACGGTCGAAACGGGGGTCCTGTTGATCGGGAGGGGTGTGGCGTACCGCAAAACGGAGGAAACGGACCTCCTACGGTCGAAACGGGGGTCCTGTTGATCGGGAGGGGTGTAGCGTACCGCAAAACGGACGAAACGG
>NC_057802.1:536258220-536273458 GCF_018294505.1 Triticum aestivum | reverse complement strand
GTCCTGTTCATCGGGAGGGGTGTGGCGTACCGCAAAACGGGACTCCACGGGATACTGTTCATCTCCACCGTCGACCTCCTCCAGCCTCCACGGGCTACCGTCGACCTCGTCCAGCCTCCACGGGCTCCTGTTCATCCAGCCTCCACCGCGCGCTACTCCACCGGCTACTGTTCAACCACCCCTCCACGGGCACCCATCCACCGTCTACTGTTCATCCAGCCCTCCACACCACGGGGTCCTGTTCAACCACCCCTCCACGGGCACCCCTCCACCGTCTACTGTTCATCCAGCCCTCCACACCACGGGGTCCTGTTCATCCAGAGGCAACGCCACCGCTCACTGTTCATCCACCCCCCCCGCAACGCTCACTGTTCATCCAATCGATCGGCTTCAGTTAGCAGCAGTAGCGAAGGAATCGCTGGATCGGGTTCAGTTAACAGCCATCGATCGATCGCTCGGGTTCAGTAACGCGTAGCCTGCAGTGCAATCGCTCGGGTTCAGTTAGAGCCCAACGCCTCACTCGGGTTCAGTTAGAGCCAACGCCTCGCACACACGCGCGTACGTGTACGAGAGAAACGCGCATCGCTCGGCCCCCGACCTCCCACCGTAACCGGGAACTCCCCGAAATTTTCCTCGCCCTCGCTTCTACCACGGTTTTTTCCGTCATGGACGGCCCAAAGAATGTCATGCAGCTGCGTCTCCGGCCCGCCCAGGACGAAAAGCCCATTTTCTGTCATGATTTTTTGTCATAGAAGTAGGATCCCACCATATCTATGATGATACCGGGTTTTGTCACAATTATCGTCATAGAAGTGTCATATGTATGACAGAATTTTTTTTCGTTCGGCCCAAAATGTCACGGATGTGTCTTTTTTTACTAGTGCTCATCGGCGACTGCCCCGCTACTAAGGGTAACCGTACATCCGGTGTGCCGTTGATTTGGCTCTCGGAGCACCGGCAGAAATGCCCCGAAGGCGCCAACGAGACGACTGTGGAGTGGTACGTGAGGGCCTACCTGTGGTACATTCTCACGGAGGTCGTGTTTCCAAACAGCCCCGGGAACTCTGCCAACTGGTCGTATCTCTTCTTCCTAACGGACTGGGAGGCAGGGTACAGTTGGGGGACCGCATCTCTCGCCTACCTATACTGTTCGGTAAGAGAGTATCTAATTGCCTACCTACCTACGAAAGTGTGTCCATGACATTTTGTTATATCTGATCCTCATTTGATGTTTTGCAGCTTGACGATGCAATGCAGAGGACGGGAGACAAGTCCAATATGGGTGGCTTTGTCTGGGCCTTCTCCATTTGGATGTGGGAGCGGCTGCCGGTGGGGCGTCCGGAGAAGTTGCCAAGACGCCCGTGGGGTGCCTATAGCGAAGACGGCGACGAGACTCGACACCCCACCGTAGCTTACGACTGGGACGTTGTCAAACTCTACACGGGCCTAAACAAGACTTCGTACAAGACCTACACCAACGAGTTGGACGCTCTGACACATACGCAGGTATATGAACTCGCTCAACACCTTTCTCTTTGATTCCACTTTTGACCGAGAGTGGGAACTTACCAACGTATATGTAATAGGTAAATTGGTGTCCGTATGACCGAGAGTGGGACTTTGATCTGAACGTGATGTGCGATGCGGACCGTGGTCTCTGGCGGTGCATCATGCCCATGATCTGTGTGTACGCCGTCGAGTGGCACTTGCCACACTGCGTGGCCACGCAGTTTGGGGTGTATCAGCATACCCCATCGGGCCAGCCCACCGATACCGGCAGCCACGCACTCCACCTGTGAGCGCTTTGTTCTCTGTGCCCATGATTTCATTGCGTGGCGACTTTATTATGATGTTTCTTGTGGCCTATGCCTTGCAGGATGAGCCGTCAGAAGAATTAGTCGATCACAGACTGGGGAGAGGAGCATAAGATTCATGTGACGGAGTGGAACCGACGGAGGTATCGGAAAGATGTGGAGAGGAAAGTGATGGACTGGGATGCTTACCTGGACCGACACATGAGGTGGTACGATGATGGCCAGAAGCACCATCTTCGTCTCAGGCCTCGGTGGACGGTGGAAGACATCGCGGAGCTGGAGAGGGATGACCCTGAGGAAGAGGCCTACCATACCGGCATCAGAGACATGCACAGTGGATTTAGGAAGTTTGCACCCCTCATCAACAGAGTGGTAAGTTTGAACCGACGGCTGTATTTAAATTGTTGTATTCGTCATCGTGACTGACTTGTGCCGTCGCAGTCTGGTGAGCTGAACCGATGCATCTTTGAAGCCTCAGATGCACTTGGTGATATCCCTGGGAGCGTACAATCTGAGAACAAAATGAGGGGGACGATGAAGGTACAATTTCAGCCTCCTCGGAACAGATGCATCTTGTTCACTTGCAATCATAAACCTGATACTTATTATGCCCTTGTTTCATTGTGAGTGCAGAAGTTCGTGAAGCATTGTCGCAAGCTAGTAGGCTGCTTGGGTGTGCTGGAGCTGGGTCGGTTGAAGCTTATCAGCCTGTAGCCACACAGGGTCTCATCGGCTCAACGAGCCATGTTCCTTCGTCGTCTAGGTTGGCTGAGGAGGAGGAGGAGGAGGAGGAGTAAGAGGATGAGGAGGAGGAGGCCACACATGAAGAAGGGGAGGAGGAGGAGGATGAGAGCAACGGGGAGGAGGAGTACGATATAGATTATGGACCTCCACCAACTCAAACATCTCAGCCATCTCAGCTGCCGAAGAGGAATCCAAAGAAGAAGGATTTGCTGAGTCCGGACCCTTTCCAGAGACCGGTTACTCGACAACCCAAGAAGAAGACTGAAGAGACTCGTTCAAAGAGCAACGAGGATCGTACCTCCAAGAGGGGAAGGAGCAACTGATTATGACCTTCGATAGTTGGCTCTTGTAGTTGGATTGTCTATGTGTTTGCTATTAGGATGAACTTCGTTTGGTTGAACTTGTCGTGTGAAACTACGTGGAACTATGTGTTTGCTATTTGTGGATCTATGTGTTTGCTATTTGTGAAACTCCGTTTACTAATTAATTGAACTCCGTTTGCTACTATGTGTTTGCTACTATGTGTATGTGATGCCCAAGTTTAATTGTTTAAAATCTGTGATGTTGCTGTTATATTTGTGAAACTTGCTGTGATATTGCTGTCATATTGAATTTGAAAAGAAGCAACCAGATGAACTTGAAACAACAAAACAGAGGATCCTACAGCTAGGCACTGCGGCGGTAGGGTCAGACAACCTACCGCCAGCCCCCATGGCGGTAGGGTGAACCTACCGTCAGGGCCCTTGCATATTTCGTTACAGAAGGTTTATACGGCAAAACCCAGCCACACCCTACCGTCAGGGTATCTGGCGGTAGGGTTAGACTGCCTACCGCCAGGACCCCTGGCGGTAGGGTACTTATCCACGTCAGCATAGGCAAACGGCCGCCGTCCCCCTCCGTCGCACCCTACCGCCAGGGCCCCAGGCGGTAGGCTGTCTAACCCTACCGCCAGATACCCTGGCGATAGCAAAAGGGTCAAATCCTGATTTTTTTTCGAACCGGGATCAGATCCTGAATTTCTTTGTCAACAGGGTCAAAACACGAAATTCTGCCTGTTCGCGCCGATGAAGCCTGACAGCGAACCAAAAAAGAAACATGACATGGCTACTTTAAGTGATTTAAGATCCGTGTTTTCCATCCAAGGACCAAAAGGTAGTTCGCTGGGAACCCTCTAATATCTGACTGCTGCCAGTTAACGTTTTTCTATTCGATAAATGTAACGCCCGAATGTTCGGATATTTACGATAGATCCGAACGATCGATCGCGTTCGATGCGTACGCCAGCCCGCAGTCCTCGCGCTCACATGCACCAACCAAACCACTGTCCTGGGCGAGAAAAAAAAAACTGCTGAGAAGAGATTCAAACCCAGAACCTAAAGCTAGGTGGGACAACACACTAGCCAACTCGCCAAAACTTGATAGTGGTTATTACTTTCCCGGATTCTTTATATGAGGCTTTATTGAAGTTTTTTTTTCAAACACAACAGAGGAAATAAAACAAGTGCTCAAACCACCTGAACTATCGTTGGTTGCTATACTACGTACAAAAACTAGATTTGTGTTATGTAGGTACAGACCTATAGTTTTCTATCTAACATGTATGTGATTTTTTTTAGCAGAGTACTCACTTATTGTTGATTCTCATCCCTCGATACACTCCTCCCTACTTGGTCTTTTTTGGTTTTTCTTTTGCCCCACACATTCCACATTGCATTACTAATTTGTCTTGGTTTTCTGTCGAGCAGGTTCCACATCACTCGGTCGCTAGCTATTTGATCTAATGGAAGAATAAAAGAGTTGTTTGAAACACACTCCATAACATTGGTGTAAACAGCACGGTAATTTACGCATGACATACCTGATAACTTAACGTACAAACACCGTGGTAATTTTAATTCGAAAAAAATGGTTTGAACATACCACGTTAACTTTTGTGTACATAGCATAATAATACACATACCACATACCCTATAACTTATGTATAAATAGTTATAGGACTAGATGTATTATAGTTATCAACATGGTTATTATTTTGTTATCGGACTAGATGTACCATAGTTATCAGCATGATTATTTTTGAAGTTATCGGGCTACTTGTGGTATAATACATCCCCGTTTGTTTTGGTGTAAATAGCATGATAATTTACACACCATAAACCTGATAACTCATGCACAAACACCGTGATAATTTTCACACGAGAGGAAAAAATTGTTGAAAACATGCTCCGATAACTTCAGTATAAATAGCATGATAATTTACACACCGTAGACCTGATAACTCATGCATAAACATCGTGATAACTTTGACCCGAGAGAATTTTTTTATTGAAAACATTCGTCGGACCTGATACCAAGTTACACAATGAAGTTGATAACTCACTACAAACCCCACGGTAACTTTTGACCCCGGGATATAAGTTTGTTGAAAATATACCCTGATAACTTGTGTATAAATAACATGGTAATATACATACAACAAAGCTGCTAACTTACGTAGTCCATACGTGGTAACTTTTGACCAGGGAAAAATGTTGTTAAAAAATACCTCCCAATAACTCATGTGTAAACAAAATGATAATGCACGGACATGAGAGCTGATAACTCATATACAAATATCGCGGTAATTTTTGACTGAGTTGATAAAAATTGTTGGAAAACATAACCCGATAACTTTTGTGCAACATGGTAATATACACAACAAAGTTGACAACTCATTGCAAACACTATAATCACCTTTTGACACTGGGATAAAAGTTTGTGGAAAATACACCCCCGAAAACTTTTGTGTAAATGACACGGTAACTTATGTATGACAGACGTGATAACTTACGTAGTCCAGATGTGGTAACTTTTGGTCCTGAAAAAAATCATAAGAACATATCAACATGGGATCTAGTTTCGAAGATCTCGTCGAGATGATTTTTTTTGTGAAGACGGTTTTTCAATCAGGGCGACGGTTTGAGCTACAAAACATTTTGAAATTTGAAAAAAGAAAACATCTAGAAAATGACATCAACTTTTCGTCCTTTGGTGCATATATGCATGTAATTAGTGGGAGGAGTGTACGTTATAGAAAAATTAGTCATTCTAATGCATGCATGTATATAATTAGAGCGGAATAAGGATCGTTCTTGCCTATTGCTAAAATCCGAACGTTTGGTAGTTATAAAAGTCCTTTTCTATTTTATTTGGCTGCGAGGGAGTGGGGGAGACGAGAGCGGATATGGAGAGTCGCCTCGTGTCACGTTTTGTTGACTTACCAAGTAAAATATTTTTTCTTAAGAAAAGTAAAATGATTTTTTATTTGGTACTAAGAGCAACTCCAATGGGGCGACCCATTTCGTCCGTCGCCGTCCATTTGGGTCGGCGCGGACACAAAAGGCGGCCCAACGCGCCGACCCATACAGACGTGCGTCCGCTTTTGTCCGGATTTGCATCGGCGCGAACACGAGACGGACGCGCGTGCTTGCCCTCTCCCCTTCCCGGGCCCACTGGTCGGTGGCACATTGGCCTCCCCTATCCCCCCAGCCAACAGCAACCCTCGCCCACCTCCTTCATCGCCGACGCCGCCGCCCATTTTTGCCGGTGACTCTGCCAGCTGCCGCCGCCTCCACATTCGCCCAGCAATGCCGCCCACTCCCCCCGTTGACCGCCACCGCCGTTTTGCCGCCGGGGAGCAAACTGCTTCCCACCGCCGCTCCCCCCACCGCACAGCCGCCCACGACCAAGAAGCCGTCCCATCGCCCGGGCCAGATCCGACCGGCACGCTCGTCAGACGCCGACAGGGCAGCTAGCTGGTCCGTGCGCGCCGCGACTCCCCTCGCCGGCCGTCTCCTTCTTCGATGCCCGCAAGCTATTCGACAGTTTGCCAAGGTACGAAATGGACTCCGCCGACGAGTTCTTCTTCCACAATTTCATTTGTGACTCCGACGGTTCGTCGTCCGACGAGGAGGAGGAGATATTGGCTGCCGTGTTTGTCCATCACCACCTAAACAGCCAGCGACCGTTGTTCCGTGGCTCCATTCCGGGCCACCTTCCGGCGTTGAATCGCAACCGAGAGAGTGGGCATTTCCTTCTCTAGAAGGACTACTTTGATACAATAAACCCGTTGTTCAAACATCAAAAATTCCGCCGCCGTTTCCGTATGATTAGGCATGTTTTCAACCGTATTAGAGAGGGAGTGGTCGGCTATGATGACTATTTCGAGTGCAAAGAGGATGCCATCAGCAAGATTGGTTTCTACTCTTATCAGAAATGCACTGCCGCCATCCGAATGCTTGCATATGGAGTGCCCGGTGATCTCATTGACGAGTCCCTGTATAAGTTCTTCAAGGCTGTTATTGCTGTGTTTGGCCCTGAGTACTTGAGAGAGCCGACAACTGAACATACAGCCTGTTTGTTGGCGATGAATGCCAGAAGGGGCTTCCCAGGGATGCTTGGCAAAATAGACTGCATGCACTGGGAGTGGAAGAACTGTCCTTCTGCTTAGCAAGGGCAGTATAAGGGACATGTCAGGGCTTGCACTGTCATACTAGAGGCCGTGGCGTCTCAAGATCTCTGTATCTGGCACTCTTTCTTTGGCATGGCTGGATCACACAATGATATCAACGTGCTTCAGCGCTCGCCGGTGTTTGCTAGGCTTGCCGAAGGCAACAGCCGACCGGTGAACTTTACTGTCATCGGACACAACTACGACAAAGGATACTACCTGGGTGACGGTATCTATCCTCACTGGACCACTATTGTCAAGACAATACCCAACCTAGTCGGAGAGAAGAGGAAAAGATTTGCCCAATAGCAAAAGAGTGCTAGGAAGGATGTCGAGCGTGCCTTTGGTGTTTTGCAATCTTGATGGGGCATCGTTCGGTATCCTGCTAATACCTGGAGCACGCAGAAACCGTGGGAGGTGATGACTGCTTGTGTGATCATGCACAATATGATCGTAGAAGACGAGCGCCCGGAACGTCTGTACGATCAAGGCTTTCAGTTTCAGGGTGAGAATGTTGTGCCTGAGCATGGAGTAGCGGCAACGTTTGAACAGTTCACCCAATTTCATGAAGACATGCGTGATTGAAAAATTCACGTGCAGGTGCAAAATGATTTGGTTGAGCATATGTATCCGGCTTGTAAAATTATATTATTTTATTCGGTAAACTATGTTATTTGACAATATGTTTAAATGCAAATCAATGTAATATTGGGCGGCCAGCCGGCCAGACCGGCACATATAGATCGGCGCGTTGGACGCGCTGCCGACCCAAATCTAAAAGAGGGCGGACGCCGGGCAGGCGGCCGACCCAAACGGATAAAAAGCGGACGAAATCGCCGTCCATTTGGGTCGCCCCATTGGAGTTGCTCTAAGCCAATAAGCTTTTTACCAAATAAATTTGTTTTTTATTTGGTAAATTAATAAGTAATTACAAATAAAATCTAAAATTATTTATTAAGAAGGTAAATCACATACATGATTTAGTAGCATTATTATTTACCATATTATATTTATATGGAGAGATAAATCATGGCCTAGAATACTAGAATGTTTATGTTATTTTGTAATACACAGACAATTATCTAGCACTACTAAGAAGTACCTCTGAAATATAAACAAAGATGAAAATGTTTTTCTTTTTGCTTTGCAAATTTGATGATTCATGTTTGCTAGTTTCTATACTAAGTACTCCCTCCGTTCCAACATATTTTCGTGGTTTTAGTGTAAATAGTTTAAATTCAAATTAAAACCACCATAACTATTTTAAAACGGAAAGGCTAGGACTGAAAAATCGTAACGTCGTCTCCACAAATCGACATGATTGATGTATTCCGCACGTAATGAACGGCGCTGTCTAGGCAGAAATATTAGGATGACCTCTACGTTCAGGTAAAGATGCATGACACGTCGCGCGCGGCAGCTCCGGGTGATATACCACGACGTATGTCGGCAATGAAAAGGATAGCCCAAAATGGAATTGGCATGATAATAAACTGCGTCCACGTAGAGCGGAGCGGCAAACGGTGCCATCGTGCACATGCCACTTGCGCGGCTCAGTTTTGGCTGGACGACTTTGATGGGTCAGCTTTGATGGAGAACGACCTCCGTCCATCCGGCATCCTGTGTTATACGGAGCACTGTGCACGAGCAATAATGCCTTGAAATGTTGGAATACATCCGTGTGAATTGTTTAGAGCATCTTCAATAAATGATGTCGATGTAAAAATACTTAAAATATACATCACCAAGAACCAAAAACATTTCTTCGACACATGACGTAGATGCAAATTTTTCTCAGATTTTACATCTACATTGCAAATATACATCACTTGGACGCACCAATGTAAAACGCATCAACATCGCACGAAGCCCAACTTCCACTGAAACCTTCATTCCACCTTCCCACATTGCGACCGCCTTGCCAACCGCCGCGCCGCCCGTCCATTGGGCCCCGCCGCACCCCGTCGTCGCCTGATCCAGCCTCCCCACCTCGGCCACCGGATCCGTCGCTTTTTCGCCGCCTCACACCTTGAAATTGCCAAAATCGAAGCCGCTCCGCCGCCGCCGCGCCACCCCCGATTTGAAGCATCTTCGTCCCCGCTGGCAGGCGCACAGCTTCCACCTTCATCTTCCGATCGTCTCTCTACGACTCCACCGCTTCCTCGCACTCGCATGCCTTGACTTCTACCGAATCGAAGCCGCTCGGCCGTCGTCGCGCAGTCGCTCGATTTGGAGAATCTTCGTCGCGGCTGCAGTACCGCACAGCCTCCGTGACTCCGCTGGTCGTCTCCCTGCGACTCTGACGCCCGATTCCATGCCGCACCCCGCGCCGCCACCATGCCGCCGAAGAGGGTCTCAAAGTGCAAGACTGGCTTCTTCGAGGTGCGGGAGAAGTCGTCCGTGAACTTCGGTGTCGAGTTCAAATGTGATAGCTATTGAAATTGTGTAGTAGTTCAACTAGTTTTACATCATCTATTGAAGCACTAGTTTCACATCATCTATTCTACAACAACTGTTGAAGCTGGCCCTTTTTTGGTGATGTACAAAGTATATTTTTGGTGATGTATATTTTACTCCAATCATTTTTTGGTGATGTAAAATACATCATCTATTGTAGATGCTCTTATGTTTTATCCTTTTTACAAGTCTTTATGTTTTATCTGAATATACATGCATGTACTACTCACTCCGTCAACAATGGACGCATACAGTTTTTCCTTTCTTGAAAACAAACATTGTAATGTTTGAACAAGTTTATTAGAAAAGGTATCAACAACAATATTAGTTTTTTTGACACAGCACAAACGCAGAAGGTTATACATATGCATATACACTTATCCTTATGAACGCACACACGCAGACCCTATCTCTATGAGCATCCCGGAGACCGAGTCGGCACATCATCTTGAGATACCCTTCTCTATAAATACTCGTCTCTACAGGTCTCACCATGCATGTTTTTTTTTTAGTTTTCTCTATAGGTCTCACTATGCATGTATTCAATGATATTGATTTGATATTACATATGTAGATACTTTTCTCCATAAATTTGGTCAAAATTCACCAGCAAAAAAAACTTGGTCAAAGTTGATGTAACTTGACTTTCCAAAGGACAAACTATAGACACTATATTGTGGAATGGAGGTGTTTTCTCCAAATAAAATTTGCTGTATGGAAGAAGCAGACAACGGAAAAAATGGAAAGAAAATCTGCAACCCAGTCAGCACGGCTCATGGATGTGGATGCAGAGAGATCGTAACCTATACGTCAGGAAAGGCATTACCGATAGCCAAAAACATCACGCTCGACCCCGATAGAGAGTCACTGTCCTCGGTTACTTGCATCACTTCGTGTTATTTCTTATTTGAGAAACCATCGACCATGCATGCATGAGCTTCCAGTCTTGGCTTGGTGCAACTCAAATAATGTTCAGAGAAGAGATCAAAGGCTAGACAAATAACACGCTGCATACCCATGGCCACGGTCTTTGTTACGCAGCAGTTCTTTTTCATATGCTCCTTCTAGACGAGCAGAGATGTGGATCACCAGAGAACCATCCGCAGAATTCTTTTCTTCCCCGACACGGCTTCAATACCCCAGAGGTGTACTGGTACTTCTTCAAGGCGCGCACCTTCGGTAGCACGAGGGCGAAGGACATGGCCAGGGTGATGAACGGGTGCTTCATGGGCGCAAGTGTCTTCAGCGGGCTACTGCATGCAGGCCAACTCCAACCCCAGTTTCTGGAGGACGAACGTCTCGCTGTACGGGGAGCGCTTCGTCGATCCTTGGCACATGGCGGAGCCGGTGTTTGTCAGGAGAGCAGAGAACGGTTCTTCGGAATGCGTCGTGATGGTTGCCAACTACGAGGCGTGGATTTCTGCTGAAGCTGGACCTGGAGATCCTGAGACGACAATGAGCGTGCATGACCTTTTCCTTGGAAGCGTGAGGACCCGAGGGGGATTCAAGGTCCGTGCGTGGACGTCTCACCTGCCGCCTCACTACACCTACACGCTTCACTGTGAGGTGCAGAGGCCACGACGACTGGTTGTCGGGAGCGAATGATTTCAGATGCAATTGTGCGTCAGTGCATGGACGTGCAACTGTAGTTACCCGCAATCTACAGACGTACCACTACAGCTGCACATAGTCGATGGGCGTGCAACTACAACCGGGTATTTTTTCAAAATTGAGAAGTTTTCAATTTTCAATTTGGAGTAGCTAACCACATCTGCCATGTGGTTTCAAATGAGAAGTTGTTGGTGATCACACACACACACAAGAGACAGAGAGAGAAAGCCAAAAATCGTGCGAACGCAGGATATACATATACGATCGATCAGTATATTCAGCATGTAATTAACGGCTCTTTCAGGGCAGAAATATCAGACGACATCTACGTTTTGAAAAGGATGCAAGACACGTTGCAGCAGCTCCTGGTGACCTCATATGTCGGCAGTGAAAAAGATCCCGATGGAACTGGCATGATGAACTACGTCCACGTAGCGTGCATGCCACTTGCACGGCCCAGTTTTGGCTGCAAGATGCGATGGGTCAGTTTGATGGAAAACGACCTCTTTTTTGGCAACTCATAAGCCTTTGTTGATTACTCAAGGGTAATACATTCGCGGATAATACAATCACGGAGGAAGTTTGGAGCATAGTTGATCCAAAGGCACCTCCGACGAATACACAATGCATAATATTGGGATATATCCATGAACACTATATTCCTATAATCTCTACTCACAAATACACTATTGTTCATAGAAGTGGAACCGAGGGAAAGCCCAACTCTTTAAAAAAAATAAGAAAGTCCAAAACAAATCTTAAACTTGTAGACGAAAGCTAAATTGAACCTAAAATCCCAATCCCTGAAATCAGCACATTGAACTGTCTGATCTCGGTCTATTTTGAACCTTGAAAACTTTTAGCTAGTATTCACCGACGTGACAAATCAAACTGTGGGATCGTTGACTAGCTTGTTCTGTTTTTTTTTCTTTTCTTTTTTAATTTCTCACTGTTTTCTTTGGTTTTTCTTATTTTCTTTCTTCGTTATAGTTTTGATTTTTTTTGTTTCTTTCTTGGTTTTCTCCAGGTTTCTTGTTTTATTTTGTTTCTTTTTCTTTTTTGCAATGGTTTTTCTCTGGTTTTCTTGTTTTCTTTTTAAAATTTTCAGGCTGGTGCGGCATGATGCGGTTTTCCAGGCTGGTGGTTTTGGTATGTTGTTGGAACTCCATTTTTTGTGACCTTCCGAGTTTGCCTGCTGCCGTCTCCTCACATTGCGTACTGCTTTGGTGGAACTAAACCTTTGTTAGTGCTGTGTTGTAGGTGCTTATGACATACTACTAGTGGTTGGGGCGCACCCTCCTGAGAGGAAGCTGTAGCGGTGCTAGATTGGGTTCGCCCCTTTCGCTTTCTTACTTGTACTAAAGTAGTATTATTGAATCAGAATCAGAGGTGCCTCGTTATGCACTGATTGGATGGACACATACGCAACAACCAATTCAACCCAAGTACAACACCTTTGTAGTGCCACGGCTCGTGTCCTGTAAGGCCGTTTTCAAATTCTCAATCTCAATTCGAATTACAATTTCTTCGTGGAAAATGATGATCATAGTATCATTCATAGATAAAAGCTCAACAAGAGTCCCGCAAAAAAAAACTCAACAAGAGAGGGGAACCAAAACAAGTCGCTTAGCTCGAGGAGGCGCTAGTAATAGTACCCACCGGCTGCGTGGTGCGCCATGGGAATGGGCATCCGCTGCCGTCGATGGCGAGCCCATTGAGGTCATGCTGCCCCTGCATCCCGCCTTGCCAGCACTGTGCCCACATCTGCTGCTCCTGCGCCAACACTCCTGCTTCCTCTCCATCTTTGTCATCTTATAGGAGGTGGACACTCCTATCAGCGCCAGCTCCTATACCTATTAATTATAAGGAACATTGCACTCATATACCAATGAAACTAATAGATATTCTATTACTTTTTACAAGAAAAAGGAACAATGCAGGTGTTTGTTATCAAGCAAAAGTATGGCCACACAAGGACGTAAGACTAACGTAAGCATTTGATGTGAGCACTCTTCTTCAGGCCACAAGCACACCAATCCAACATCCCACAGCTAAACATAATGGATGTGTGTACATACCATTATAAAGGGGTATGCAAGGTTACTGAGAGAAATGAGAGTAATTAAACATGCTATAACCTAACCATGAGCTGTCATAAGAGTTATATCACTTGCTAGCCCTATTTTCTTAGGAGCAGAGCAAATTGTCCAACAAATAAATAATCAATATATACAAGTATGTAACGAATTAAACCAAGTTACTAACTCTGATATAACTCACAAACCTAGTGACATTTCAGGAGCAGAGCAAATTGTCCGACAAATAAATCGACCAACACAAGTATGTAATGAATTAGACCATGTTACTAACTCTATCATACACCTCATATTTGAACCAGGCATGTGTGTGCAATAATACAAATTATTTCTCTCAAAAGTGTCTCAATATGCTCTAGTTTATCTCAAATTGCATCATTGGACTCATAAACTGAAACAGACAACTTGCCCTTACTCATGACCAGTCAACCAGGTGCCGCCACCTGAGTGCATACCTTGCTGTTGCAATTCTTAACGTGTTTGATAGCCCTGATGGTTGCTAGTTGCTCAAAAAAGAATACACTGAAAGAAACGACA
Organism: Triticum aestivum; assembly: GCF_018294505.1. NCBI lineage: Eukaryota > Viridiplantae > Streptophyta > Magnoliopsida > Poales > Poaceae > Triticum > Triticum aestivum. The sequence goes on along the minus strand of NC_057802.1, from coordinate 536,259,710 downwards.
ATGCTTACAAAGAAGAATATATGCAGCAGATATTTTAATTATAAAGCATAGCAAGTAGATTTTTATTTACAGGTAGGTCTTACCAGGCGGATCAGTGAGTACAGAGAGAAGGCTGGCAGTTGAAATCAAAGCTAAACATCTTCCAAAAGGCAGGGGATCTCCAAAAGAGAGAGAATGCTTTTGGTTTAAAATCACACATGCGTATGCATATAAAATTTAAACTGGACATTCATTAATAGCCTCCCAACCTCAGATTATGCACTTGGTTTGGTCCCTGACATCAACGACACTATGTACGTGAACATTAGATAGTAGTTACTGATGCTCATAAGCACAGATTAGCAGCCCCATTCTTGAACATCTAAAGATAATTTCGAAATGTATGGAAGTTCAGTTGCATGAGTACAACATTAAAACAGAGAATAAGATAATAGTTACTCCCTCCAGTTCACAAAATTTTGTCAGTTTTGACATAATTTTATCGAGTGTTCGGAACATAGGAATATAAAAAATTGGGAATGCTACTACAATGATAGTATTGTACAGCCGCCGCTAGGTTATTCCTTCAATATGCTTTGTGCTGCCAGCATGAACAATCATATCATGTGATGCTTCTACTGATTTCATTGCATTGTTCAAAGTTATGTACTTTATGAGCAAGTTTAACAAAAAGCATATGGAGCCAAGAGCAACAATCATGTGGTCACCACAAAATCTTTAAGAGTATGTACTGTTTCCAGTGGCAAAAATCAGTCTGCGCATGTATTCAACAACTGGACATGAAAGAAGCAATATAAAAGTTGGAAGGAAAATGTGACAATTATTGAATCACTGACTATAGGAATATGGTTGCAGCCACATTCATCAAAAGCACGAAATCATTCCTCAAATCCCTTGGGACAGGTAAAAAAATAAGTGCTTGATCACCCTCATTAGCTTGGTAAAGTGGAAGGATTGACCAAGAATAAGCTACTTCTAACAAGACGTTGGCCCTTCGATGTCTTATCATTAAAAATGTGCACCAATTCATTATTCTTTTAGCATCCAAACAACCGCATTATCAAATCAAATTGGTAGAAGTATTTAGTGGACAGTCAGTGAATGCAAATACATGATTTATAATTTGCAGAAGCATATAAATATATACTGATTACAAAGACATACCTACAGCACATGCTTCTTCGAACTTCCCAACATCCAAGGATTCAGGACGGACAATGCAGCATCTGTGCAGGAAACAAATTGATGGTCAATTTAATTGAAGCTAGATCCTATTTTCTGAACGAAACATCAAGCAAACAGTAGTAGTCACTCATAAATTATTTGACTAAGTTTTGTTCATGGTATCCCCTAGTCCAAGGTTGTACCTGATGTTGATGGGGATCGAATTAGCTCCGTGTATTTTTTACCTCGTCGGCATCGATGTGGACAGCAGGTGGCAATGTCTCAGTCTTGGCACACTGCCCTTGGTGCCCATGGCAAAGAAGATA
>NC_057802.1:536198178-536257944 GCF_018294505.1 Triticum aestivum | reverse complement strand
TTGTATGAAGATGCAGGTACCTTCTCCGGCATGTATTTGAAAACAGTCTTCATCTGTTCATCATATATGTTACACTGGATACAACCTGCAACTGCAGGTATTGATTCGTTCAAAGCGTGTGGGTTGCAAGCATATGAAACAACATACTTAGATGAGTTACCTGAGCTTTGACAATGTCGCAGACAGCGTATATGCCCCAGTCCCTGGTGTAGTTTTGTTGAAGAGGTGGACCTTGCTGAACTGCATAGATCGGCCGCATGCTGTCAAAGAAGCAATGGTGGATGGTCACCCTGATGCACCTGTCGCCCATCTGCATGGGGTCTTCTCTGATAAGCACAGTAGATGTTAGCGTCAAGTTATTTGTTTTCTTTTATAAAAGGGATGGAAACTTTGGCCTAATTACAAAAGCAAGTTTTACTGAGCAAGACAGAAAAATAAAACAAAATGACGACATGAAATGAATCAACATTTTCCATGCCATTCAGATCAAAAGAAAAAAAACTTTACATAAATAATTGTTAGAATTATAAATAAAGCCCTCCCTAATGCTAGATAGAACCTTCTCTTGTTGATGACATTTAGCAGGCCCCCAACTACTTGTAGTGTGAATATGGACAACTTCATCAGCTTCTGATCCATCACTAGCTTCTGATCCATCACTTTCAGAACAATTAACAACTCTAAGAATAAACCACATCTGGCATCTGTATGATCAGAGTATGCTACAAATTTTAGTGTGGTGAGAAGAGGGTTACTTAGGTGAATAAACGACGCCTATCTCATCCTGATGGAAAATTCCTTTGCAGACTCCATTGCCTCTGGGACACCAGCATAGAGATGTGCTTAAATGGTTGGAGTCCGTGATGTCCAAGTCAGTACAAGAAGATAAACACAAGGCGAAGAATTAGTGGTGATACCGGGTATAGTAAGTGAAGCGAGAGCAGCAGCAGCAGCGTCATCGAGACTTTCTGTTTACATGTAAATACCCGAAGATGATGGGTCAAAGAAGCAAAAGAATGAAAATAAGATAGTAGTGTACTATGTAATAAGAAGGATCAGAGAACTGGTGGCCATTGTGTGAGTAGCTCGTGCAAGAATCAGAAGAAAATTTTGTGAGCGACACCAGACGAAACAAGATTCTTAGCTTCTTTCAATATTTCAGGTGCTTCCTAAACTTGCAATACTATAATATTTAACTATGGATGAGTGAGCACAGTTTTAAAATCCAATCAGAGGAAATAATAAGAGTAAAGTAGTAATTATTGTACACTTTGCAAATTGGAAAGAGACATACCGGAAGACCATAGGACAACAGTCTTTCCAAAAGAAATTGACAGAGCAGTGTGGAGGGGTATACTGTGAGCCTTCACAAGGCTAGTACACTATTATCCGGGCTCTAGGCCTAAAATCATTTGAACGAACTTCACGCAAAGGTACAGGGATGAGATTGAAAAGATGGTTTGATGGGTATAGGCATATACTTAATAGTGGTGGTGTTGGAAAACATATCAAGAAAATGTGACAGTGACAGGCATCTGTGAACAATTGTTTTATTTACAAAATGGAAAATACTGAGCTTGAATTATTAAGTGTTTGGTATGAATAACCATCCAAGCAAAGACGAAAAGTATGCTAAGTGGACTGCATAACACACTAACTATTTGCATTTGACAACAACATTTCTTGAAATTATGATTCAGCAGTGAGGGGCGTCCTAGCATGCATACCAGTCATGGTGTGAATCAGCAGGAGGTTCTTGAACACGTGGATGGGCGCGCCGGCTGGCACAGCAAGCAGCGCGAACCGCATAGCGAGCCTCTCAGAAACAAATGATGGAGTAAACTAAGATAGGAAGATAACCGTAGGAATACATGAAGTCGTCTCCAGAAATGATGAGTTCCAAGGTAATATACATCAGAGTGGTTTTGGTGATAGAAGCTTCAAGGCTATTGGTAGTTGCTTGTGTATAAGGTGACTTTGAACGGAAAAGAAATTGGGCAATAAACAACGCCGGAACACCAGTAGTATGAATAGAAAAGGTGGGAGAAATAATAAGCAGGCCTCATGTGAGAGCTGTACTGCAACTATCATGGTAAGGCTATGAAGAATTTAGTAAAGAAGTCTGAATGTGGCCTCCTATAAAATGCTTTCTAGATAGTTATATTGTAGTAAGACCCTAAATCAGGAAGAAAAAACATGTTCCAATGAACAAACACTCTTCACGCTGATCTTTATAGAACATACATACTGCATATATACATCAAGATCTAAATCCAATATATTCAGGGTGGCATGAACATATATGCAGTGCTTCCTGTAGTATTTACCTTGAGACGAGTTTAGTTCCGAAAGAAAAAATTGTATGTACTCCATACTGTTGCAACTTCATCATTATGAGTCAATGTACCTAAACCAAAGAGAAAGAGAACCAGGGATAATTATATAAACAATCTGCAACAGCGACCTATAGACGGAATGGCTATTTACTGACAGATTGCTGACTGATCTGACTATGCTTTCTTTACCTAGAAAAGAGGATGAGCAGCAAGACGGAGACCCACGGGCGGAGGTCCCCGCCGTTGCCGCAGACGTGGCCGAACCTTAATTTGCACACCCATTAGCACTATGTTAGCAAACAAACATACATCAGGCCAGACCATTGTCCAAGGAGTTGCTGCTCCTTCTCCTGGACACACTGGTGCACTGCAGATACAGATAGCCCTAGCACACCAACATTCATTTAGTACAGACCATATCTGCAGCATAAAAATCTGATAATTAGAAGACCATAATTCAAAAATCTATGGCTAGGGCAACAATTAGCAAAATAAATTACTACTTGTGTACCTTACTTCATTTAGACGGGTGCATCAGCCCTAAACATATGTACAGGTGATACATTGATGGTATTTTTGGCCAAGTCTGATGGAATTGTCTGCATGTCATAGATGACCAGCAACTCATGTACAGGTGACATATATAAAATTGACCTCCATGTACATACAGTGATCTAAGTCTAATTCTTTCAATTCCACACATGCAGATGGAGAAGGAAGATGGCTCCATACCTGGGTGACCGCACGGAGGTGGAAGAAGGCGTGGCCTTCTTGCCGTCGACGGCCAGATCTGCTCCCGGTGGCGCTCTTCATCTCGTCCTCCCTTCCCTTCTGTGGATGAGGACGACTCCACGGACGACCATCTCCGTGGCTGTGGCTGACCCGCTCCGGCCGCCGCTCAACCCAGCACAACAGAACCACCTCTGCTGCTCTGCCTCGTCCTCGGCGCCATCGACCTTAGCGCACCTACCCGCCACCTCCGCGAATCAGGTCATGGATAGGGGGCGACGTCGGTAACCCTATCTAGGAGGCGCTGAAAGGGGAGAGGAGAGCTCGCGTGGGGAAGAGGAGAAGGCGACGGCTGCATCTGGGGAAGGAAGATTTGGGAACAACCGTATGTCTCCCTCTATTTTTGTGGCCAACACGCAACTGCATACGTTTATGTCTCGCGTGAGCGCATGGGTCCAGCGCCGACGTGGCATGCGCGAGCAGGCGCCCCTTGCGCGACTGTTAATGGGTTCAATGTGTTGCATCACCCAACCATTGATATCCATCTCTATATGTTTGGTCGTTGTGTTAAACATTGTAACATAGTTAGGGCGTGGCGTGTGTCGTAATCTGTTAGGATAGGTTAGGTTGTTGTGATTTGATCCGATAGTTAGCTTGGAGATCAATCCACACCTAACCTAACCCTAACCTCTCTGTAATCCTGCGCCGGCCTCTCTGGCCTTTATTAACACGTAGCGCGCCCCTGCAGTAGCACGTGCTTCCATCTATTTTCACATGGTATCAGAGCCTAGTTCTTCCATCTCATCCAGGTCATGTCATCTTCCTCCTCCTCCCATGCCATGGCCATGCCCTCGCTTGCCTCCCTCGGCCACACCATCACGGAGAAACTCACCCGCGACAACTTCCTGGTGTCGAAGGTCCAAGTCCTCCCGCACGTCACGGCCGCGGCGATGATGGGCTACCTTGATGGCTCAATCAAGGAACCCGCTGCTGTCATCGTCACCGAGAAGGACACCAACGGGAAGAAGGAGATCACCGAGATGCCCAATCTAGAGCATGCGATCTGGGTTACCCAAGATCAACATGCGCTTACTTTTTTGCTTGCATCTCTGTCCCGCGAAGTACTCATGCAGGTGTCCAATCACACCACGGCCGCGGGCGTCTGGCAAACCCTGGTTGAAAGCTTCTCCGCGCAGTCCAGGGCGCGCCAGATTCAGCTCCGCTCCGCCATTGGCAACGCCCGCAAGGGCGATCTCTCTGCTTCCGCTTACTTCACAAAGATGAAGGGGCTAGCGGATGAACTTGCGGCTGCAGGAAAGCCCCTGGAAGAGGATGATATCGTCTCACACATCCTTAAGGGACTCATGCACGAGCCCGAATACAACGGGTTCGTCACCTCCATCTCCACGCGCACTGGGAACGATCGGCCAATCGGTCTCAGCGAACTTTTTTCGCTACTTCTGTCCGCGGAGGCCCGGATCGCTGCCCAGCACGCCGCCTACACCGCTCACCACTCCGCCAATCTCGCTGCAAAGGGTGGTCGGGGCGGTTACGGCGGCGGACGCGACGGTCAAGGTCGCGGACGTGGTGGCTACGGCGGCGGCAACTACTCCGACAACCCGGGCAATGGTGGCGGTGGTGGTGCGCCGCGCCAACATGGTGGTGAGTGCGGTGATCGTGGTGACCGCGAATGCTGCCAAATCTGCAAGGAGGAAGGCCACGGTGCATGGCGCTGCAGGAAACGGTTCGACAAAAGCTACAACAACAACGTGCGCAATCCCGCTGGAGGTGGTGGTGGCGGTTGACGCGACAATGGTGGGCATGGTGGCGGCGGCGGGGGTGGCAACCCTCGCGCTGCCAACTCTGCTCACTCCTACGACGTAGATACTAACTGGTATCTGGATACCGGCGCCACGGACCATGTTACAGGCGAACTGGAGAAACTAGTCGTCCGTGATCGCTACACTGGCACCGACCAAATCCACACGGCTAGTGGTCAAGGTATGGACATAGCGCATATTGGTCATTCAGTATTGTCTACTCCCTCTGGTTCCTTGCACTTGAACAATATCCTCCATGCTCCTAGTGCAGACCATAGCCTCCTTTCTGCCTATAATCTTATGCGTGATAATGACGTGTTTATTGAACTTCACCCCGAATTCTTTCTTGTTAAGGATCAGGCTACCCGGAGAACAATCCTGCAAAACAAGAGTAGATGGGGCTTGTTCCCCGTGACCGGACGGCAAAGTGCTCCTCAACGCCAAGTCCTTGCTGCCATCAAACCATCCACCTCACGGTGGCACAAGCGCCTAGGGCATCCCGCTCTTCCGATAGTTCAAAAGATTCTTCGCGACTTCAACCTCCCTGTTTCAAATAAACAAGATCACCTTCTAGTGTGTGATGCATGTCAGATGGCCAAGAGTCATCAGTTACCTTATTCTCGTTCAACTAGTGAATCCGCGACTCCTTTAGAGCTAGTTTTTTTAGATGTGTGGGGTCCCGGACCCGTCTCTGTAGGAAGACAAAAATATTATGTTAGTTTTATCGATGATTTTAGCAAGTTTAGCTGGATATATTTGCTCAAAAATAAATCTGATGTCTTCGAGAAATTTCGTCTTTTCCAAGCTCATGTTGAACGTCTCTTTGATCGCAAGATCATTGCCATGCAAACTGATTGGGGTGGGGAATATCAACGGTTCAACTCGTTTTTTGAACGCATTGGCATCACACACCACATTTCTTGCCCTCATGCTCATCAACAGAACGGCTCCGCGGAGCGGAAACATAGACACATAGTGGAAGTTGGTCTCTCTCTACTTGCTCATGCCTTCATGCCGCTCAAGTTTTGGAACGAAGCGTTCCTCACGGCAGTCTATCTCATTAATCGCATTCCTAGTAGAGTTATCAAAAACCAAACCGCACTTGAAAAACTTTTTGGCACTAAACCCAACTATTCTTTTCTTCGCATCTTCGGTTGTGCTGTCTGGCCCAACTTGCACCCTTTCAACAAACACAAACTTGAGTTTCGGTCAAAGCAATGTGCCTTCTTAGGATATAGTACCCTCCACAAAGGCTATAAGTGTCTCGACATTGCTTCTGGCCGTGTCTATGTTTCCCATGACGTTGTCTTTGATGAGCAAGTTTTTCCTTTCGCCCAACTCCACTCCAATGCCGGCGCCCAACTTCGCAAGGAATTACTCCTTTTGCCCTCTCATCTTTTACCATCTCCTAGTTTTGGTCAAGAGGGAGCTGGTTTTGCTACTGATCATATGCCTATGCCTAATGCCAATAACCCAGCTGAAAGTGTGCAGGAAACAGGACAGGAAAATATTGTAGTTTTTGGCGAAAACTCTTATGATTTTATGCAGCCAACAGGGAGCTCCACAGAAGATCCGCAGGAGCCCTCGGGATCAGGTGCCGTAGTGATCCCAGGCGAATCCACCGCGGGATCCGTGTCGCCTGGCGCGTCAGGCGAATCCGCGTCGGGATCCGCGCAGCCAAGTGGGCGGCCAGGCGGGCGCACCGAGGCGCTGTCCCCTGGCAAGCCGACCCCCGCTGTCCCCCGCGTGGGATGGTGCGCGCTCCTCTGGCGGGTCGGCTGGGCGAGGCCCACGTGGCGACAACGGGGCAGGGAGCCCGGACTCCGGTGTGGCGCTGATACGTCTCCGTCGTATCTACTTTTCCAAACACTTTTGCCCTTGTTTTGGACTCTAACTTGCATGATTTGAATGGAACTAACCCGGACAGACGCTGTTTTCAGCAGACTTTCCATGGTGTTATTTATGTGCAGAAACAAACGTTCTCGGAATGACCTGAAACTCCACGGAACTTATTTTTGGAAAATATAAAAAATACTGGAAGAAGAATCCACGTCAGGGGGCCTCCACCTGTCCACGAGGGTGGAGGGCGCGCCTGCCCCCCTGCCTCGTGGGCCCCCTGACGCTCCACCGACCTCAACTCCAATTCCATATATTCGTGTTCGGGGAGAAAAAAACAGAGGGAAGGATTCATCGCGTTTTACGATACAGAGCCGCCGCCAAGCCCTAAAACCTCTCGGGAGGGCTGATCTGGAGTCCGTTCGGGGCTCCGGAGAGGGGAATCCGTCGCCGTCGTCATCATCAACCATCCTCCATCACCAATTTCATGATGCTCACCACCGTGCGTGAGTAATTCCATCGTAGGCTTGCTGGACGGTGATGGGTTGGATGAGATTTATCATGTAATTGAGTTAGTTTTGTTAGGGTTTGATCCCTAGTATCCACTATGTTCTGAGATTGATGTTGCTATGACTTTGCTATGCTTAATGCTTGTCACTAGGGCCCGAGTGCCATGATTTCAGATCTGAACCTATTATGTTTTCATCAATGTATGTGAGTTCTTGATCCTATATTGCAAGTCTATAGTCACCTACTATGTGTTATGATCCGGCAACCCCGAAGTGACAATAATCGGGACCACTCCCGGTGATGACCTTAGTTTGAGGAGTTCATGTATTCACTATGTGTTAATGCTTTGGTCCGGTACTCTATTAAAAGGAGGCCTTAATATCCCTTAGTTCCCGCTAGGACCCCGCTGCCACGAGAGGGTAGGACAAAAGATGTCATGCAAGTTCTTTTCCATAAGCACGTATGACTATATTCGGAATACATGCCTCCATTACATTGATGAATTGGAGCTAGTTATGTGTCACCCTATGTTATGACTGTTACATGATGAACCGCATCCGGCATAATTCTCCATCACCGATCCAATGCCTACGAGCTTTTCACATATTGTTCTCCGCTTATTTACTTTTCCGTTGCTACTGTTACATTCACTACAAAACCCAAAAATATTACTTTTGCTATCGTTACCGTTACTTCCATATTACTTTGCTACTAAATACTTTGCTGCAGATACTAAGTTATCCAGGTGTGGTTGAATTGACAACTCAGCTGCTAATACTTGAGAATATTCTTTGGCTCCCCTTGTGTCGAATCAATAAATTTGGGTTGAATACTCTACCCTCGAAAACTGTTGCGATCCCCTATACTTGTGGGTTATCAAGACTATTTTCTGGTGCCGTTGCCGGGGAGCATAGATCTATTCTTTGAATCACTTGGGATTTATATCTGTTGGTCACTATGAGGAACTTGAAAGACGAGAAAACAAAGATTTATCCCTCAACTACGAGGGGAGGTAAGGAACTGCCATCTAGCTCTGCACTTGATTCACCTTCTGTTTTGAGTAAGCTTGCGACACCTAAACCCGCTTCTGCTATTCATTCTGATATGTCGCATGTTATTGATGATGCCACTTCTGCTATGCATGATACTTATGATGAAACTACTTCTATGCTTGATACTACTGTGCCACTTGGTGAATTTCTTGATGAACAACTTGCTAGGGCTAGAGAGAATGAAATTATTGAAACTGATAATATTGATGAAAGTGATGATGAAGACTCTCCCAATAAATATGAATTACCTGTTGTTCCATAGGGTTATGTTATGGATGAAGAAGCTGCTAGAGCTATTCTTGCTTGCAATGATAGATATGATCTTAAGAAGTTATTAGCTAAATGGAAGCAGTAATCTCTTAATGCTAGAATGAAACATGACCCTTCTTTTGCTACTTCACCTATCTGTGTTACTGATAAGGATTATGAATTCTCCATTGATCCTGATATAATTACTTTGGTTGAATCTGATCCTTTCTATGGCTATGAATCTGAAACTGTTGTGGCACATCTTACTAAATTAAATGATATAGCCACCCTGTTCACTAATGATGAGAGAACTCGCTACTTTTATATCTTTAAAATATTTCCGTTCTCATTAAAGGGTGATGCTAAGATATGGTTTAATTGTCTTGATCCTGGTTGTGTGCGTAGTCCCCAGGATATGATTTATTACTTCGCTGCTAAATATTTACCTGCTCATAAGAAACAAGCTGCCTTAAGGGATATATATATAATTTTGTGCAAATTGAAGAAGAGAGTCTCCCACAAGCTTGGGGGAGGCTTCTCCAATTACTTAATGCTTTGCCTGATCATCCTCTCAAGAAAAATGAAATACTTGATATCTTTTACAATGGACTAACCGATGCTTCCAGAGATTACCTGGATAGTTGTGCTGGTTCTGTTTTAGGGAAAGAACACCAGATGAAGCTGAAATTCTATTGAATAATATGCTGACCAATGAAAATAATTGGACACTTCCTGAGCCAACTCCTGAGCCTATTCCTAAACCAACTCCGAAGAAGAGGGGTGTTCTATTTATCAGTCCTGAAGATATGCAAGAGGCAAAAAATCTATGAAAGAAAAAGGTATAAAAGCTGAAGACGTTAAGAATTTACCTCCTATTGAAGAAATACATGGTCTTAATTTACCGCCTGTTGAAGAAATATATGATCTTAATCCATCACCAATTGAAGAAACTCATGGTCTTGATAACCCGACACAGGTAGTAAAGGTAAATTCTCTCTATAGATTTGATGAAGGCGATATTCCTCACTATAAGTCTGCTAGACAGTGCTTAGATGAGTTTGACAATTTTATTGTTAAACAAGAAAACTTCAATGCTTATTTTGGTAGAGAATTAAAACGTAATTCCAATATGCTTGAACACTTGAGTAATTACATGGCTAATGTTAAAGGTGAACTTAAACTCATTAGTAAACATGCTTCTATGGTTACCACTCAAGTAGAAAAAGTACTTAAAGCTCAAAATGATTTGCTCAATGAATTGAATAGTAAGAAAAATGACTATGCTGTTAGAGTGGCTACTAGAACTGGTAGAATTACTCAGGAACCTTTGTATCCTGAAGGCCACCCTAAGAGAATTGAGCAGGATTCTCAGAGAAATAATTTAGATGCACCTAGTCCTTCTAAAAAGAAGAAAAAAAAAAAATGATAGGACTTTGCATACTTCTAGTGAACCCATTGCTGAAACACCTGAGAATCCAAATGATATTTCTATTTCTGATGCTGAAACACAATCTGGTAATGAACATGAACCTAGTAATAATGTTAATGATGATGTTCATGATGATGCCCAACCTAGTAATGATAATGATGTAGATATTGAACCTGGTGTTGATCTTGATAACCCACAATCAAAGAATCAACGTTATGATAAGAGAGACTTTGTTGCTAGGAAACACGGTAAAGAAAGAGAACCTTGGGTTCAGAAACCCATGCCTTTTCCTCCCAAACCATCCAAGAAAAAGGATGATGAGGATTTTGAGCGCTTTGCTAAAATGATTAGACCTATCTTTTTGCGTATGCGATTAACTGATATGCTCAAAATGAACCCTTACGCTAAATATATGAAAGATATTGTTACTAATAAAAGAAAGATACCGGAAGCTGAAATTTCCACCATGCTTGCTAATTATACTTTTAAGGGTGGAATACCAAAGAAACTTGGAGATCCAGGAGTACCAACTATGCCATGATCCATTAAAAGAAATTATGTTAAAACTGCTTTATGTGATCTTGGAGCTAGTGTTAGTGTTATGCCTCTCTCTTTATATCGTAGACTTGATTTGAATAAGTTGACACCTACTAAAATATCTTTGCAAATGGCTGATAAATCAACTGCTATACCTGTCGGTATTTGTGAGGATGTGCCTATCCGTTACTATTTTAACAGACTTTGTCATTCTTGATATTCCCGAGGACGATAGTATGTCTATTATTCTTGGAAGACCCTTTTTGAATACTGCAGGGGCTGTTATTGATTGCAACAAAGGCAATGTCACTTTTCATGTTAATGGTAATGAGCATACGATACACTTTCCGAGGAAACAACCTCAAGTCCACAGTATCAATTCTATTGGAAAAATTCCATCGATTATTTTTGGAGGTTTTGAATTTCCTCTTCCTACTGTCAAAAAGAGATATGATATTCTTGTTATTGGGGATGTGCATATCCCCGTTGAGGTAACATAGTGTTATTCGAAATTTCTCCGGTTCCATGTTATTCGGAATGAGTTTGTTAACAAGACTTGATCAACCTTGCTAGTGGATTCCTTTTGATGAGCATGAGATGGATGAAACTAGAAGGCACAACCTTCTGTACCCTCCTTTTACTTTCTGTTATTTAGTTGAAATAAAGTAAAATTAATATTTTCTGTCTGTCTTCTGAATTATCCGTGCAATATAAAAATACCTCGAAAATAAAAGTTCTCCAAATGCCCTGAAAATGAAATATGGTTTTTTCTAGAATATTTGAGAATATCTGGACTGAGAACACAGCAGGGGGAGCTGGCACCTGGCCACGAGGGTGGAGGGCGCGCCCACCCCCCTGGGCACGCCCCCTGCCTCGTGGGCCCATGGTGGCTCCCCTCCACTTATTCCTGCACCCACACACTTCTTCTTCCTCCCAAAAAAATCACCATCCAGCTCAAGCACGAGTTCTAGCTCATTTTGCTGCGATTTTCAATCTCCTTGCTCAAAGCACCTCTCACAAAACTGCTTGGGGGGATTGTTCCTTGGTATGTGACTCCTCCATTGGTCCAATTAGTTTTTGTTCTAGTGCTTTCTTCGTTGCAAATTTGTGCTGCCTAGATGACCATGTTCTTGAGCTTGCATGTCAAATTTATATGGTTCCAAGTAGTTCTAATGCATGATATAGACTCTAGGCACTTGTGGGAGCTGTGGCCATCAATTTTATTGAGCTTGGTTCACTTTTATTTGAAGTTACTAAAAATTTCAGAAATTTTTCAGAGGAAGAAATATGCTTAGGAAAATGTATCAAGGTGGTTCTTCAAGGAAACAAGGACCCATGCCTGCAATGCGTGATGCTGATGATGAACCACCAAGGGACGCTCCCGTGCGGCCTTGTGAATGGCCTTCGGAGGACTTCATGGATCAAGCGGGAATTAAGGAGGAATTTAACGCATATTTGCATAACGCTGATCTTGTGAGCTTTGAGGCAGAAAAGTGCCCCCAGTACCATTATCTCACTAGTTCCTTTGTGAGGAGGTTTGAATTTTCATCTTCACGCAATTCTCAAACTGTCCTGTTTGATCTTTATGAAAAATCTTTTACTATGGACTTAGAGGATTTTACCACTGCTTGCAAACTTCCACAATGGGGTAGTGCTAGTGAACCCCGCAAATCTGAATTTAGAGATTTTCTTGCTAGTATAACTGTGGGGGAATCTAGAGACATAGCAGAAGCTACCATAGGGAGCATTCATTTTCCTGCTATACATTATTTTGCTCTCTTCATAGGTAGGTGCATAAATGGTAAGGATGAAGCGTGTCATATGTGTGTCCCTGACCTCAGTGTTCTCAAGAGCGCTATGTTGGGAGATAAACATTATAATTTGGGAGCCATTGTTGCACGTAGGTTGCATAATAATAGATTACATGGAGATTTCTTTGGTGGAATTTATGCAACCTGTATAGCTAATTTCCTGGGTATAGCCATACGTGAGGATGATATTGAGTTGCCTCCTACTTGTTTGGATTATGAGGCTATGGTTCGTCATCATTTTGTTGAGAGGAACGATCAGTTCCTCCAGTACCGACTAATCTTTGACAAACGACGCACCTATCACGTCGCTCTTCCTGCTTCTACTTTCTTTGACTTTCAGGCAAAGGGGAGATATTTTATAACCAGAGAGGAGGCAGAAGAGTATAAGAGGAGAGCTGAGATAGCTCGCCTCCAAGCTGCAGCACACGATGCAATTACCGCTGCATCTCAGTACGACCCCAACTACAACTATGGGTATTCGCCAGGCCATCCATGGCACTAAACCAACTTAGGCCAAAAGTCTAAGCTTGGGGGAGTACGTATTTCTCACCGACATTACATTCATGTTTACACACTCATTGCTAGATGTCGGTGCTCATACTCTTTCATTGTATTGTCCATGCTAGTTTATTTTTCCTTTTTATGCTTTCTTCTTGTGTGTTTAATAAACCTTAAGAAAAACCAAAAAAATTAGTTGTAGCTTTTAGTTAGTTTACTTTCTTGCTGTAGTAGTAATAATTAAAAGAAAACCCAAAAAGATTTTCTGTTCTTTTTTTGCTTGTTGGGAGCTTTCCCGTGTAAATAGTTTTATTTCTTTACTTTTCTTTGGGGGTCAATAGGAGAAGACCATGATTAAATTGTTGAAGTGACTCTTATATGCATTATTGTTGGTTTAACCAAGAGCCCGTATTGCCTTGTCTTCTCCTGTTTATTGAATGCTCGCAGATTTCAGCTTAGTCCAATGCACGCGCACTATTATTATTATTATTCACATCGTCCGGTCGTGTAAGTGAAAGGCAATAATGACGATATATGATGGACTGACTGAGATGAGAGAAGCTGGTATGAACTCGACCTCTCTTGTTTTTGTAAATATGATTAGTTCATCGTTCCCGATTCAGCCTATTATGAATAAACATGTTTGCAATGATAATTAGAGATTATAGTTGCTCGTGACATGCTTGATTAGCTATGAGTTATAATGGTTTACCTTACGTGCCAACATGCTATTAAAATGGTTGTGATGTGGTATGATGGGGTGGTATCCTTCTTTGAATGATTTAAGTGACTCGACTTGGCGCATGTTCACACATGTAGTTGAAACAAATCAACATAGCCTTCACGATATTTATGTTCATGGTGGATTATATCCTACTCATGCTTGCACTCAGTGTATATTAATTTTAATGCATGTTCATGACTGTTGTCGCTCTCTGGTTGGTCGCTCCCCAGTCTTTTGCTAGCCTTCACTTGTACTAAGCGGGAATACTGCTTGTGCATCCAATCCCTTAAACCCCAAAGTTATTCCATATGAGTCCACCATACCTTCCTATATACGGTATCTACCTACCGTTCCAAGTAAATTTGTATGTGCCAAACTCTAAACCTTCAAAAGAAATTCTGTTTTGTATGCTCGAATAGCTCATGTATCAACTAGGGCTGTCAGTATCTTCCATGCTAGGCGGGTTATTCTCAAGAGAGTTGACTCCGCTCCTCACTCACGAGAAAATGGTTGGTCACCGGGAGGCCCAGTCCCATGCTTTATGCAAATCAAATCAAATTAATTGCAAACAAAACTCCCCCGGGGCTGTTGCTAGTTGGAGGCACTCGTTGTTTCGAGCAAGCCATAGATTGATGCGTGTTGGTGGAGGGGGAGTATAAACTTTACCATTCTGTTTGGGAACCGCCTATAATGTGTGTTGCATGGAAGATATCGCCATCTCTTGGTTGTTATGTTGACAATGAAAGTATGCCGCTCAAAATATTATTTATCTCTGCTTTAAAATCGAGCTCTGGCACCTCTACAAATCCCTGCTTCCCTCTGCGAAGGGCCTATCTATTTACTTTTATGTTGAGTCATCACCCTCTTATTAAAAAGCACCAGCTAGAGAGCACCGCTGTCATTTGCATCCATTACTGTTAATTTATATTGGGTATGACTATGATTGGATCTCTTTTACCATTAATTACAATGTTTAGTCAGTCCTTGATCTTTAAAGGTGCTCTGCATTTTTGTTTTGCGGTCTCAGAAAGGGCTAGCGAGATACCATCTTGTTATATCATATCATGATTGTTTTGAGAAAGTGTTGTCATCCGAGATTTATTATTATTGCTCGATAGTTGATTATGCTATTGACATGAGTAAACATGAGACCTAAATGTTATTGTGAATATGGTTAGTCATAATATTTGCTGAAAACTTGAATGCTGGCTTTACATATTTACAACAACAAGACCAAACAGAGTTTGTAAAAGTTTTTCTTTATCACTTTCAGTTTATCAACTTAATTGCTTGAGGACAAGCACAGGTTTAAGCTTGGGGGAGTTGATACGTCTCCGTCGTATCTACTTTTCCAAACACTTTTGCCCTTGTTTTGGACTCTAACTTGCATGATTTGAATGGAACTAACCCGGACTGACGCTGTTTCAGCAGACTTTCCATGGTGTTATTTATGTGCAGAAACAAACGTTCTCGGAATGACCTGAAACTCCACGGAACTTATTTTTGGAAAATATAAAAAATACTGGAAGAAGAATCCACGTCAGGGGGGCCTCCACTTCGCAAGGAATTACTCCTTTTGCCCTCTCATCTTTTACCATCTCCTAGTTTTGGTCAAGTGGGAGCTGGTTTTGCTGCTGATCATATGCCTATGCCTAATGCCAATAACCCAGCTGAAAGTGTGCAGGAAACAGGACAGGAAAATATTGTAGTTTTTGGCGAAAACTCTTATGATTTTATGCAGCCAACAGGGAGCTCCACAGAAGATCCGCAGGAGCCCTCGGGATCAGTTGCCGTAGTGATCCCAGGCGAATCCACCGCGGGATCCGTGTCGCCTGGCGCGTCAGGCGAATCCGCGTCGGGATCCGCGCGGCCAAGTGGGCGGCCAGGCGGGCGCACCGAGGCGCTGTCCCCTGGCGAGCCGACCCCGCGCTGTCCCACGCGTGGGATGGTGCGCGCTCCTCTGGCGGGTCGGCTGGGCGAGGCCCACGTGGCGACAACGGGGCAGGGAGCCCGGACTTCGGTGTGGCGCTGATACGTCTCCGTCGTATCTACTTTTCCAAACACTTTTGCCCTTGTTTTGGACTCTAACTTGCATGATTTGAATGGAACTAACCCGGACAGACGCTGTTTTCAGCAGACTTTCCATGGTGTTATTTATGTGCAGAAACAAACGTTCTCGGAATGACCTGAAACTCCACGGAACTTATTTTTGGAAAATATAAAAATACTGGAAGAAGAATCCACGTCAGGGGGGCCTCCACCTGTCCACGAGGGTGGAGGGCGCGCCTGCCCCCCCCCCCCCCCCCGCCTCGTGGGCCCCCTGACGCTCCACCGACCTCAACTCCAACTCCATATATTCGTGTTCGGGGAGAAAAAAATCAGAGGGAAGGATTCATCGCGTTTTACGATACGGAGCCGCCGCCAAGCCCTAAAACCTCTCGGGGGCTGATCTGGAGTCCGTTCGGGGCTCCGGAGAGGGGAATCCGTCGCCGTCGTCATCATCAACCATCCTCCATCACCAATTTCATGATGCTCACCGCCGTGCGTGAGTAATTCCATCGTAGGCTTGCTGGACGGTGATGGGTTGGATGATATTTATCATCTAATCGAGTTAGTTTTGTTAGGGTTTGATCCCTAGTATCCACTATGTTCTGAGATTGATGTTGCTATGACTTTGCTATGCTTAATGCTTGTCAGATCTGAACCTATTATGTTTTCATGAATGTATGTGAGTTCTTGATCCTATATTGCAAGTCTATAGTCACCTACTATGTGTTATGATCCGGCAACCCCGAAGTGACAATAATCGGGACCACTCCCGGTGATGACCTTAGTTTGAGGAGTTCATGTATTCACTATGTGTTAATGCTTTGGTCCAGTACTCTATTAAAAGGAGGCCTTAATATCCCTTAGTTTCCGCTAGGAACCCGCTGCCACGGGAGGGTAGGACAAAAGATGTCATGCAAGTTCTTTTCCATAAGCACATATGACTATATTCGCAATATATGCCTACATTACATTGATGAATTGGAGCTAGTTCTGTGTCACCCTATGTTATGAGGCGCAGATCCCCTCCCACCCTGCGCCCACTCCAGAACTGCCAAGTGGCAGTTCGCCATCGGCTGCCGCACTAGATCCGTCTGCTCCCTTGCAGGCAGCGGATTCAGGAGCTTCTGCGACCGCGTCTGCTTCATCCGACTCCGCCGTGTCGTCTACACACAACCGTCTTCAGATCCAGCAAGCTCGGCCAGCTCCGCCTCCTCCTGCCCGTTCACATACTCGGCCACAAAGCGGTATTGCTAAACCCAAGGTCTATAACGATGGCTGTGTTCGTTGGGGCTCTTTCTGTGCCACAGGTGAACCGAAGACTTTGCAAGATGCCCTGGGAGATCCCAAGTGGAAACAGGCAATGGATTAAGAATTTTCTGCTGTTGTTGAGAACAAAACGTGGCGCCTGGTGCCTCCAGCTAGAGGGAGGAACGTCATTGACTGCAAACGGGTGTACAAAGTCAAGCGGAAATCTGATGGCACAATTGACAGGTACAAGGCACGTCTTGTGGTCAAAGGTTTAAAGCAAAGGTACGGAATCGATTATGAGGATACCTTTAGTCCCGTGGTCAAAGCTGCTACTATCAGGTTAATTCTTTCAGTTGCAATATCTCAAAATTGGTGCATGCGACAACTACATGTAAAGAACGCGTTTTTGCATGGTGTTCTGGAAGAAGAGGTCTTTATGAGGCAGCCTCCTGGGTATGAAAGTTCAGCTTTGCCACGACATGTCTTCAAGCTTGATAAAGCAATTATGGCTTGAAACAAGCACCTCGAGCTTGGTATTATCGTCTATATTCCAAGTTGCAGTCTCTTGGTTTTTCTGCTTCCAAGGGAGACACATCATTATTCTTTTACCATCGGCGTGGAGTCACTATTTTTATGCTTATTTACGTTGATGATATTATTGTCACCAGCTCCTCCTCTAAAGCAGTTGAAGCTCTTCTTAAGGATCTGCGCATGGATTTTGCGCTCAAGGATTTGGGCAGTCTTCATTTTTTCCTTGGGATTGAGGTAAAGCATGTTGCTAGTGGCATTGTTTTGTCTCAAGAGAAGTATGTACAGGACATCCTTGAGCGAGTGGTCATGAAAGGTTGCAAGCCTTCTCCAACTCCTTTGTCTACTTCGGAGAAATTGTCTCTTCATGATGCTGTGAAGCTTGGAGCTGAGGACTCCACCAGGTACAGGAGTGTTGTAGGGGCTCTGCAGTATTTGACCTTAACCAGGCCAGATATTTGTTTCTCAGTTAACAAAGTTTGTCAGTTCCTGCATGCTCCTACTAGTACTCATTGGACAGCGGTAAAAAGAATTCTTCGGTATCTTCAGGTAACCAAGAGTCATGGTCTTAAACTTGCTAAGTCAGATTCTACGCTTGTCAGTGCCTTTTCAGATGCAGACTGGGTAGGTTGTCCTGATGACCGAAAATCCACTGGAGGCTTTGCGTTGTTTTTTGGTGCTAATTTGATTTCTTGGAGTGCACGTAAGCAAGCTACTGTGTCCAGATCGAGTACTGAAGCTGAGTACAAGGCCTTAGCAAATGCCACTGCCGAGATTATTTAGGTACAGAATCTGTTAACAGAGTTGGGCACTCGTCACTCATCTGCAGCGTCACTTTGGTGTGACAATCTTGGTGCTACCTATCTCTCTGCCAATCCTGTTTTTCATGCTAGGACGAAGCACATTGAGATTGATTATCATTTTGTCCGTGAGAGGGTGGCCAACAAGCTTTTGAACATTCGGTTTGTTCCTACCGGTGATCAAGTGGTGGATGGTTTTACTAAACCACTATCACTGCGGCAGCTGGAGGTTTTCAGACGCGATCTCAACTTAGATAGTTGTGATTGAGGGGGAGTGTTAAACATTGTAACATAGTTAGGGCGTGGCGTGTGTTGTAATCTGTTAGGATAGGCTAGGTTGTTGTGATCTGATCCTATAGTTAGCTTGGAGATCAATCCACACCTAACCTAACCCTAACCTCTCTGTAATCCTGCGCCGGCCTCTGGCCTTTATTAACACGTAGCGCGCCCCTGCAGTAGCATGCGCTTCCAGCTATTTTCACACGTTGATCGTTGTGTTGTGTGATAATCATGCGCTTGATGTTTTTTTATGCTCTCTTGCTTCAGCAAGATGTATTGCACTTCGGGTTGTTAAGGTTTACAATCCAGTTTCCCATATAAACTGGAAAAACTAGATCTTTATGTTCGACTCGGTTTTCCACACTATTAAACTGACTCAATGTATATGTTGAATGCCAAAGTACATAAGGGGAAATAGAAATGAACATTGCAAGACAATCAAGCTATCACTGCTCATGAATGCAACAATATGGTAAGCTATATATCAAGAAAGATGGAGCAGGGTCCTTGTACCTAAAAACATCGAAAATTAGCAGGGACATGCAGGTGCAGTAGGTACCTGACACACCTGCGGATCCTTCTGCAAGCGTTGATCTGTGCCGTGATTCGAACAAATGTTCCGACGGAAATTTATTCAAAAATGAATGCAAATTTTTAACCATCGCAATAGAGACAATACACATATTTATCGTAGATAGGAAGGGTGCTAGCGAGTGGGGCATTTTATAGGATGGGTTCCATGGACCCTTTTAAAAAAATACCAAAACATATTTGAAAGTTGAAATAATCTACAAATACATACACATGTTCTCTAAGTATTTATAAAGTTCCATTAAACATACAGTTATTTGCCAAAACTTGCTTTTGGAGCTCAGCCTCCATGGAGGTTGGTTTTTGAAAAGTTCAAATTCCGAAAACTTCATATTTTTACATTTAAAAAATTCTGAAAAAAATGCAAAGATACATGGAGGCATAATACACATGTATGTAAATTTTCAGGATGAAATACGTTGAAATGACGGTTGTGCGAAAAAGAAAAATCTATGGCTTTTCAACACATAATACTATTCATCCCAAAAGTCCACGAATTTGTTCGTTTTGCACAGATCGCATCTCCAGGTATTTCATTCTGAAGTTTTACACAAATACACATCACATCCTTGTACAGAAACCAAAAAGTATGAATTTTCAGTTTTTTTTTAAAAAAAATCGGCCTCCATGGAAGCCGAGCTCCAAAATGCCGTTCTCGCTATTTGCATGCTACATAAAATTATAAAAGAAAATTGGCCTGAATACAACAAAGCAAAAAACCATTTTAATCTATGTAATAGTCTTTTTTGTGTATACGGTTATCATGAATGTTTGTAATTTTTTTCCTATAAAATTGATCAAACTTCCAAAGTTTTGACATAAGACAAATCTAATATGTGAAGTAAAAAGAAACGGAAGGAGTATATCACATATGAACATAGGGTGTGCTTAGGTCTCAGTCGACTGAGACTTAACCAAGTCTCAGTCAAGTGCTATAACATGTAAGAAGGAACAAAGAAAAAACTAAAAAGAAAAATTGCACGGATCTCAACGTAAGATCTTATGAATATAGCATCGACCGAGACATAACGAAGTCTTATTAGTCGACTGGGACTTAGCAAAACAGATGAACATATAAGTTCAAGAAATTTCATACATATATGCTCATGCTTATTTATTTTTCTATTTTTTAAGATGTAGGAAATGTATTTTCGATGAAAACCGAATAATGAGCTCCCTAGAGCCCGGCCAACATTGCACTTTCCGGAGTGCTAGCACACTAAATTACGCTATACCTACCTATCGTAGGTACGTACTGGTCTCTCTTGTCGCTCATGCACATGCTGCCATCTCACCTCTGACCTCGGGATCATCATGGCCATTGGCCAGTACGTCCGTCTGGTGGCCGTCAGAAAGTCAGAATATGCCGGCCACGAGATACCTCCATGGCATGGCCATTGCCAAGCCGGAGAACAGCGCGCTCTTGGGTACGTCCCCATGTGTGTGCAGGTACGTTTTGACATCTTCCTTGCCGTACACATGGAGCAGGAAGCAAGTACAACTGCCACATCATTCAAAACCAACGAATGCACATGGATCGTCGAACCTTCTGCTAGCTCCTCTCATGCACATGCAGATACGGTCGACCTACACATCTAGCAGAGGAGTTTAAGTATACCTCTGCAGGCTAGCTAGCAGCATTGGCTCCGGGTCATGGCGATCGGCAAGAAGAGCAAGCAGCGCAATGGCGGCGTCAGCCACTCGGCCTCGTTCCTCCTCGGGGCTCTCCTGCCCACCCTCCTACTCCTCCTCCTCGCGTCCGATCGGGTCGAGGAGCGACTGACCGGCATATTCATATCCAGCTTGGGGAATGGATCGCCTCATCAGATGATTAGCCACGCCAACCTCTCGAGCGCGGAAAAGGTTTGCCTGCTCGGGGCTTAGGTTGTGCGGCCCTAGGGTGCACCCGGGCCCGGTCGATACTTTTGAAAATCATACAAATTGATGGTAAAATTTCCAGGACATGCAGGAGGAGAGATTCCCAGGGCTCGCAGAGCTGCTGCCAAAGGTGGCCACCGACGACGGGACGGTGATCGTAACGTCGGTGAACGAGGCGTGGGCGGCACCGGGCTCCCTCCTCGACCTATTTCGCGAGAGCTTCAACAACGGCGAGGGGATCACACACCTCCTCAACCACACCCTCATCGTGGCCGTTGACCCCGGCGCCATGTCCCACTGTGAGGCCGTGCACCCTCACTGCTACCTCCTCGAGGTCACGTCCGCCAATGTCAGCTCCGCCAACGGCTTCTTCACCGAAAGCTACCTTGAGCTCGTCTGGGCCAAGCTCTCCCTCCAGCAGCGCGTCCTCCAGCTTGGCTACAACTATCTTTTCACTGTAAGTAAATTATCATTTTTCATTCACATTTCAACAAGTGAACCAAAATGTAATACGTTCAAATATACACACTCTGATATTGTCAGTTAATGTTATGTCCATGCAGGATGTGGATGTTATGTGGTTGCGTAACCCGTTCCGGCATATCAGCCTCTACGCCGACATGGTCGTCTCCACCGATCGCTTCAGTGGTGATGCGGAGGCGCTCACGAACGCACCCAACACCGGCTTCTACTACGTCAAGTCCACGAACCGGACGGTGGAAATGTTGAGGCGATGGCGCGTAGCGAGATCGCGGTTCCCACCGACCCACGACCAAGCGGTCTTCAACGAGATCAAGGCCGAGCTTGCCGCTGGCGAGCTGGACATCAAGTTCGTGTTCCTTGATACGACACTCTTCGATGGCTTCTGCCAGTTCCATAGCAAGATGGACAGAGTGTGCACGATGCACGCTAACTGCTGTATCGGGCTCGAGAACAAGGTGCATGACCTCGGAAACATGGCTGCCGACTGGAAAAACTACACGAACAAGGTGATACCATTGGAGAAGAGGAGTCACGAGTCGAGGTGGACGTTTCCTGCCAAGTGCGAGGCATCGATGGGACACCGCTAACTATTGGAGTATACAATCCAGAACTCGAGATGTCAAATTTAGCCGAGCTGCACGAGTAGCGGATAGGGCTAGCGGTCCAATAGGCGGAGCCAAGATTTAAGCATAGTGAGGGCAAGTGAGACGATAACCGCAAAATTATTACCATATGATGTGCTCTCGGTTTGAGTTTATACTGGCATTTCTACAGATGCCAACATATGTTATTAAGAGTTTGCATATCAACCGAAATGAGATCAGGGCGAGCTCCATCTCCTCAGTCAGATTTTCAATTTCAAAAGTAAGGTGGTACGTTATTATTTCATCTTCATTCTTGAAACACATCAAACTTCAAAAATAACTAACTAGACTTCGAAATCAATATTTGTGTTGTGTGATTGTATGGTACTATGGTAGTATCCAAGCTAGACAGGCTAACAGTTCCGAACTAGGAGTTTACATAGTGAGGGGGCAAATAAAACTTCAAAAAATAGTATGTAATTCTAATAGATCTAACAAAAATACTATACATAATATCTAAAGATCTAACGTTAACATTAATATGCAATGATATACATCAGGTCTAGGGTTGACTCGCATGAGCCACGCCGTCATATACGAGACTCTGATGATCAATGCGTCAGGGATGACGGGTGCGCACCAAAACACGTTGTTGTGATGTCGAATGCGGCGACACAAGAACAAAGTATCAAAAGAGCTCGTGACGGCTACTGGCTATGCCCTAGGTCAACGACGACGATCAAGTCTAAACGGAAGTTGCTATGTACGTGATGAATATGTCTCGCCCTCAGCGAGATACAGGATTGTCTCGCCTCAGCGTAGCTACTAATGGGCCAACCCAAGTAGCTTCATGCAGGTTGTTTTGTTTTCCATCTCTTTTTATTATTTGTTTGTTCATATTTTTAAGCTATTCTAAATACACACACACACACACACACACACACACACACACACACACACACACACACACACACACACACACACACACACACACATATATATATATATATATATATATATATATATATATATATCTCAAAACTTAGTTTTACTTTAGTTTTTTAAAAACCATGAATCTGAAAAATGTCAAATCGCTATAAATTTTCTTTAGCCCGATTTAGAAAAATGTTCATACCATTAAAATCGTTTGTGACATTTAAAATGTTATTGCATTGCAAAACAATGTACATGACATTTAAAAATTTGTTTATACAATGTAAAGAAAATGTTCATGTAATTCAAAATTATTGTACCATTAAAAAATGGAAGGTACATTTGAAAATATGTTCACACATTTCGATAATATGGTAATGACTTTTTAAATAAAATTATACTATGTACAAAAATGTTCGCATAATTAAATATGGTTTCTACCATTCAAAACAGTTGGTACACATTTATTTGAAAATTGTTTAACACCCACTAAAAAAGTTCAAAAACATGTACCTAAAAATATAAAAGAAGTATTTTAAAAATATTAAATGTGTATAGGAATAATTTGATGTATGCAAAAAATGTACAATGTGTATAAACAAATAGAAATCAAAACATATATTTGAAAAAAAATCTCAATGGTGTATTCGAAAAAATGTTAAACATGTATAAAAAACTGTTCTGGATGGATGCAAAAAATGTACAACGTATAGGAAAAATGTAGACATGTGTGAAAAAAAATCCACTGAAAATGAAGAAAGAAACATAGGAAATTGAAGAACACCAACGAAAAATAAAGAAAAAGTAAAAAAAAAAAGGAAAGAAGGAAAATAAAAAAAAATAAAAGAAAAGCTAATCTAAAACAATGAAACGGATAAAAACTCACATAGGAAAAAGAAAACATGTAGCAGCTATAGTTCTGGACCAACCTAGTGGTGCCGTACGAGAGGCAAGGCGAAGTTAAGTCTCACAGTAAGTGAGTCATAGCTAACATACTGCAAATGGTTGCAAACTTACCTACCCTCTTGCTCATGAGAACAACGGCGGCGACCTAAATCTTGGTTTATTTCTGGACATGGGGCGCCATGTGTGGCAGCTAGTTTATCTCTAGAAGTGGGGCGTCATGTGTGGCTGTTGCAACCCCCCGATATTGCATGTATCCCAACTTCAGTCTTTTTTGAATAAATAAAGTGGTGATGCTCCTAAAAAAAGTGATGACTGCCGATTTCGTGATCAGGCGAGCCCGGGCACGCCTACGAATTTTCGGACATCCAATAAATTATCCACCAACTCTATCTACACTAAGATTTAATTAAATAGCGTACTAGGCTATGTTTTCACACCTTGATGACTTCTGAAAAATAGATTGACTATAAAAATTGTATTCAGTATTGTATTCGAAAAAACAAGGATGGATCTAGCTGGCGGCCGGAGGCTCGTTAGCCAGAAAAAGGTAAGCGCCTGCCCCTCTCCCAGGATACTAAAAAGACAAAATTACTGTAATGCAAAAGTGATAAAAAGGACACTGCTAATTAATTATCCTACTAGTAGAGTGCCCGTGCGTTGCCACGGGCTCTTGAAAAAGTTTGCAGGAGTTACATGTTAAATTCCATACGTACAAACAATATAACAGAAACATAATTATTTAATAACTGAAGTCCATTTTTGCAATGTAAATTGATAATATAAGAAAAATTAACGACATGTCCATGTAACAAACTGAGCGATGTTCCAACTAAACATCTATTACAAAACTATTAATATCTAGATGATGCGCTTAAGAAATTCTTTCACAATATCCGGTAAGTTTCCTTTAGCTTCATTCCCACGATGTTTTAGCAAGTATAACAAAAACTGATTCCTCAGTTCATACCCATTCTGCATAAACGCATACATGTAGTTAGTATGAAAATTTCACGCTGAAGGTCTTAAAACATGTAACGGATAATACTCACCGCGCAAATCAGCTTGACCAAATCTTCACCGTTCCACCAGAGCATAAAATGAAAAACAAAATAGCCAGACAAATTCCTGTAAAACTTTAAATTAACAATGTAAAGAATATAGTAATAACAAAAGTAAATGTTTTTGTTATGAATTCATTACCCATCTATACTCGTTGGAACACCGGACGGAAATAAACGTTGCCATTTAGATAGATCATAATTCCAACCAGGCAGCTTTATTTCGAGTGCTTCTTTGAAATCCCTTGCAAAACTTTTTAATTTCAGTGCATGCCTCAATTTTTTCTCCTCTAACGATTGTGATGTTTGAATAGGATCCATAATATATAGACGACGTGCCTCTTTGTCGATGACGTACAAGATGTATCGGCCGATGGATGCATAGGGAAGATAAATCTACAAGTGGAGGTATTAGAAACAACAATAAACCATGATAACAATGGACAAAATACTTTACTTACCTTGTTGCACGATGAGATGTCGTTGTCCATCTCAAGCCAGCTATCAAATAACTCATTTCCCTTAAAAAAGCAATCAACAACTCATTTTCTTCTTATCTAAAAAAGGCGATTCACTCTCTCAGCCCACAACACATTGCTCACACTCATATCTCATTCCCCCAACCTACTCACCCCGCGCCGTCGCCATCTCTCCCCACCATGGAAAATCATATCCAAATAAATGCCAGCTCTATCAAAAAAATGAAAAAAAAATCTAAAGATACTTTAACATTGTTATCTATCTTGGTACTGCTGCTCATCTCACTTGAAAAGAATATTTACAAATGAGAATACTTTTGCTCATATCTCTTCTAAGCAACCTGATGAACATTGTAGTCAATGATACGTCCTTGGTGCTCAAATGGTGAAGCTTCTACTTCACTCCTTGCTTTCTTTAAGAATTGGCACATATTACAATCAAGGACTCCTAATCTCTTGGGCATATATCACATCAAACGATAGGGCATTCTACACAATTGTTTCCCTCCCACTGAACCTGAAGTTATTAGCCCTACACAAAGGAGTTATTCATGTTGATTTTAACCATGATGGTATACCTGGTGGATCTACCATTGAATATATCAGACTGCATATGAGGATATATGTGCCTGAATGTGATAGGGACCTGCATCCTTGATCCCAGGCTTATTAATCTTGGTGGACTCGATGAGGTCAATGTTGGCAATACTGCCATCACGAAGCCACATTTTATAATGGAAGCAACATGGTGAGACTCAAATATTGTATTAGGATCTGCGAGCAGCATGTTGAACCCCAAACTGGAGTCATTCTTGTCCTTGAGGCTGAGGTACAGCTTGGTAGCAATCTCTTCAAAGCAGAAGTGGCGGAACTGGATCTTGTCTTCGCCGGTCTTTTATTGGATCAACATGCTACCACACTTGTCAGAACGACCCTCTATGAAAAAATATATTTTAAGAGACATTGGAACAATGCTTCGACAGTACAGGGTTTGTTAGCATGCACTAATCCACTAATCTTTAAAATGAATAAATGTTAGTAATTATATCAAAACCAGAAGATGAACAACACTACTGCTCTCTCCACGACATAAACCGACGAATTCTAGACTCTAACAATCCTGAATATGTATGAATAAAACAACCAGGCTCAGCTATTTTGCATAAACCATGAAAATCTATAGGAACTTCAATGTGTTCAATTGAAAAAATAGCACATGACTATAGAAAGAATAGCAGGCTTGATAATAACTAATCCATGAACAGAACTTGTTTAACACATGACTAATCCATGACTATAAAAAGTTCATTATACTCGGTCACTCGTCTGTTGCGTGCCATGATTTTTCCGTCTTTATTGACCATCATTACTTTGATCCGTCTAACTTGTTTAGCATGTAGCATGTATTCCCATATTGTATGGCTCAATCATTCAAACCTCTATATCGATCATTTACTTGCTTGTGTGGTCTGGGATGCCTTGTGTCCTGTCTATTTGTAATATGATTTTGCTGGCAGGATTTGCTTGTCTTTCTGGAAGGACTGGTTTATCGAGCGATTCTGATCAAGGTGGCCCTTGTCAGCTATTCACGTCCATAGCGATGAATGACTCAATCACTTGGCGCTCCTGTCTAGAAAAAAAATCATTATAAAGTTGGCCCTAGGCGTTTCTAGTGATTTTACAAGAAGAATCAATATAAAGTCTTATAGTCTTCCTGTAGTTGTCATTCTCACGTTTGAAATTTTCAATCTTCTTCCGGACTTAGTCTGGTCCACTTAACCATGTACGCGAGGTTGTGCTTCAGGGATGGACATTCCTTATGTGAAATCCAATATGGGATACATAGTAACATCAACATGTCAGGCAAAGAGTCACATCGAAGAAAAAACACAAGAAAACTATGAACAGGTTTGTTTCTGTTGAAGACAATCAACAATAGATCATCATTTTTCTGTTTATCTGTTTTTATTTCATTTTAACAACAGGTCATCATTTTTCCATAGGCTATTCACTTAATTGGTCTCATTGAAATCATTTTGACAACACCCTAAAGGTAAAACAGAACTTGCCATGGTTTTCCATTGAGCTGAAGAATAAAATAAACCACATGCCTGGGAAGTAGATTGATACTGTTGAGTCCAAGAAGATCCATTAGAAACAGCTGATTTAGTGGCCCAAGCTTCTATAGTATATGGTGCAGTATTGCCAATGAATGTAGCAGAAATGCTTTCCTCCAATTTAGCCATTTTTAAATCAAAATCAACAATATTTTCACTGCATTTCACCACATTCAGTTATATTAAAATTTCAGGAATACAAAGTAATAATTTGACAATGGTGCTAAATAAATAAATTATTTCACTCGTAGAGTGCTAGTTCTGGTATCCTAGCAAAGTAAGCTAAATCAAAGTGTCATAGCTAAGAAAGCATACTCAAAACCTCTCTCGATTTTTTTACACCATTACCATACATGTTTCCAGACTTGATTTTGCTATTAGGAGCCAGCAACAGCAGCCAGAAGCATTGGCATTATTGATGATATAATTGAACCTTTATGTAGCAAGTGTTTCAGAGATTTATATTCGACACAACAACTTGCTGAATACTACTTTGAACTTAAAAGGTGAGGGAGAAATCAAAACTTGAGTCACACAGTCACATCAATGATACGATGAGAATGAAAAAATCAATGGAAAAGTACCGCTTAATATTTCACAGTTTCATCATGGTCATCAACACCGTTAAGTTGGAATTCGAGAGTTTTAGGAAATGTGACTGTGATTCAGTAGATTTCCCTTCTGCCATAAATAATGATGTATGGATAGCTGCAACTTTTCTTCATACTATCCCAACGCACGGACACATGTAGGACAAAAAAATGACAGCAATCATGGGAAAACATACCATTACCAAAATCAAAGGTATAACATAATATATTGTCAGCATGATAAAAATGAGATCATGTTAATTTCCCTATAAAACTGAGATCAAAGGTATATATTTCACAGGAATTTGACAACCACGATCATAAGTTCTGAATGGCTCTTCAAGGATTAAAAAAAACATATTGCCCTACAAAAATAAATAAATATTCAAGGAAGACAACTGATGGTTGAATCCTGAAAGTCTAAAATCTCTAGATCACATATCTAGCATCTGATACTTACATCCCTAGTAAAATATAATTTTAAAATTTCCTAGAATACGAAAAGAGCCCTATATAGCTACAAGAGATATGTATGAGGTGACAAGCTCTTACATATGTATATATGTATGAGGTGGTCAGGAGTGAATCCCTTTTCTGATCTCTTTCTTTCATCCATTGTTCTCTGTCTCGCTTGATCCAGTCATGTTCCAGCACTCCTCACAAAAGTACCACTTCCAGACTCCTAGTATGGGCCGAAAGGAGGAGTTTTATTTTTTCTGATTATACATGCAACAGGGAATAGTTAAAAAACAATAACAAATTAAATGATCATGTGGTGAACCGGCTTCTTCTCCACTGCATTTGCTGATGACATAGGAAGTCACTGCAATATGGTATTATGAAATTATTTTTCATGAAAAAATGATGATACACTTTCATCTAACCAACTTGAATACTCACTTTCCTGAAGAAAACAATCTGAATAGTCTTGTGCATGGCATGATCCAAATTCAGACGACACACTTCCTTATATGCTATCTATTAATGAACGAACGGGTACTTACATGTATATGAGGCCAGAACCAGGCGTCGCGGACAGGGTATTTGTCTTCCACATCATCAGCATGGAGGAGCTCCTCCTCGGCTGCTCACTGAAGGACGACAACGATGTATCCATTTCCCATCTCTATTGTGGAAATGCATTCTGGAAACAATAAAAGAAACAATAAAAATACAGAGAGTTATACTAAAGAAGAAAAATCCTTGCATGCCAATCGTATGAAATAGCTAATGCAATTATCCCATATATAAATGCATCCCTAACACCAGCAACCGCTCCGGAATATATTCCACGTAAAAAACGCACTGATCATAGATTTATGAGATAAAAATAATAGTCAAGTTAGACTACCCAAAACGATGCATGTGGTTCTACTTGTCACTTTTGACCTTAAGTGGTTTCCGTGGACATATAGTATGATGAATTTACTACATAGTGACCTTAAATTGTTTCAGTACACATATAGAAGGATAGAAATTCTACATGTACTGGGAACTACCACCAAAGCCATGTTCTATTGGATCCAGCTTGAACAAAAAAATTATATTGATTCATCAATCATAGACATAAAGTTTGGCTCAAAGAAGGAGGACTACATACAACTTCCAAAATTTTATGTGTGCCAACCAGTGGTTTCGGGCTGACATTCAGATAGACGATGCAGCTTGGAAGTAATTCTAAATGACAGTCATTTTCCATATTATATCTGCAGGTGCATGCTAGTGCAGAGTAGTGCTACATCATGAAGTTGTTGTAAGGTACATCGGGAAATAAATAAAAATTCAGTGCAAGCATGGTTGCAAATTATTTGGCAAGAGCGTAGCGTGCAGGCCACTTACCAGGTCCGGCACCCATACGCCCCTAGTAATTAGCAATGGTGAAAAGTCTAAACCAATTGGATGGCACAATCAACAGAAGCAAAAAAAAATAAATCCTTGGGCGCCTCTCCACGATCCGTTGCCCGGTCCACCTCAGAGATTGGCCTGCTTCGAGCCCCGTTTGTGTTCAACAATGGCGGCGGCCCTGCAACTACAATCATTTATCCTAGTCTCCATAGTAGAACAATGGATGATCACAACTTCAAATTCTAGTATATACTGAATTAGTAAGGACCAGCGGGATAGCAAAAATTCAGAAAAATTCATTCTAAAATAGAAACCTCTAATTAATCAGACAATAAACTTGCCGTTTGATCTGATGATGAAAGGCACAAATGAATGGTTGTCGTGCATGCACATAAAAAATCCACACGAGAGTATGCAATCATCAATTCAATTTTTACAGCCTGGGAGTTAACACTGATAGGCCTTGCCTTGAATCAGGTCAAAACGAATGACCACAAGATTTTATTAGTACAGACTGCAGACCAAAAATCCTCTTAAACACTTTTTACTGACTTCTGTATTGTTTTGTTCAGTACTTCAGTTCTTCAGTTTAGCATTCTAAACAAGCCAATGATGTTGAAAACAAGGTATGCTATTACAGATAGTTTTAAGGCTTGGCAACCAATGAATTTAGTAGCACACAATTAAACAACATCAGGTGACAAATTCAGCTTCCATGTTGATCCTAAATACTGCAACAAAATGTTTGACATAATACGCAGGTCAGTTTGGCACTATAAGTTCCCAATCATTAGCTCGCCTCAGGGGTAAAACAAGCTACCATATAGTAAAGTACCAAATCACATGAGCAGTGTTGTAATCAGTCATGTAGATATTATAGAACATCACTAATTTTAACCATTTCTATAGTAGCTGTATAACTTTAGTGATTTTGGAAGCTTTGTAAGACTAATTCCCAAATTCCATCTGGTAGTAATTAAAAAATTCCATACAATGAAAATACTCGTATATATTTCCATCATGAACTCAATATACGTGTGAATAAATCGATAAGTAAATCAATATGGTGCATACTCTAAAATCTCAGAGATCTTTGATGTTGTAGAAGTTATTAGTCTTCTACTCGTTTCGGAAATCCCTACAGAAAAAGGGAGTACATTTCAAATTCCAGAACATGATGGTGCAAATGGTGAACTGAATAAAGCTATAATGGGCCAGTATACTACATGGAGCATAAATCTGCAACATGAATTTTGTAGTTATAGTATTATTACTTTCTTCGAAAATGAAAATCTATTTGCAGCATGGGTGTGAAGCATGCATACGCGTGCACAATCAAGGATTGAAGTCCAAATCTCAGGATGTTCCACGTCACCAGAACATCATCGTATTCCCAAGTAACCAAAAATATTGTTACTCCTGGTTGCCGTGAAATTTCTGCAACAAAGAGGGGACAATTCAGTACAGAGATAACAGAGAGAAGGGAGACGTAGTGTTGTTGTCATTGTGCTCCCTCACCTCCCGGCCCTGCAACTTGAAACCACCGGCGCCTCTGCACTGCAACCCCGTATGCACATCGTCCCTCTCCCTCGCCCGACACAAGACACACAAGCTAGCACCGGCCAAAAATCAATCAATCAATCAGTCAGTGAGGGGAAGCTTGTTGATTGACATCCAAAAATTCAATGAGTTAGAGAGCAGAATGAACTCATTAACAGCACACATAAACAACCAACCATCCCCTGGTTCAAACTGGTACTGGTACATATTTACAGATTCGATGGTTCGGTTTAGGCACCAGAAAGCAGAGATATAAGATGACAGATAACATAGAACCAGAAAGCAGGACGACGACACAGAGAAAAAACGTTCAGATTGCAATTCGTGTATACCAAGCTATGCTATGCATTTTGGCATAAGTTGTGGAATCACGCACATATTTTCTTTCAAATAAAAGTAGTACTCAAAGTCTGAATTCAGTTTCAAAGAACAAAGCACGCATACTGAAGTTCGATGACAGGTCGACGGAGGTTGTCCCTGCAGGACACCTTGTCGGACAGCGCTGAACTTGTTGCCGGTGATGCTAGGCACTGGGGGGACGGCATGAACAGCAGCATCGGCGGGAACAGCCTGACGAAGCATTTTAAAAGCATTCATACAGAATATAATCTTCTAGATGATAACAATAAAAAATACAAGTGCAATAATCCACCAAATGTAGGAAAGCATTGTTACAGAATATATATTCTAATCCGTGATAAATAGAGATCTGAAACCATTGATCACATGCAAGAAAACAGGAGGAGGAGGTGCACAACTACATGTAGGGCGTGCAGACGCCGCTGAATTCATGAGTCGTTGGCTCCTGTTGCTTCCGTCGATCTCGTCATCCCCAAAGTCAAGTATAGTGCCATAACATCAATCATATATGTGTTGGCATTTTACTGTACCTGTTATGACAGGGATGGCCTTGCTTTAAATAGAGCATGTTCAAAGTGTGAGAGTTCAATCAAACTCGACGAACTCATTGATGGTGTCCAATTTACCAGGAATTGGGTTCTCTCATCCAAAGCGGCCACAACTACTTAGTTTTACCTAAACAAGGAAGGCATGGTCAAACAATTTAATTCCACGCGTTGCACATTCATAAATCACATGACAGATGTACCACGCATTCATAATTGTACAAAGTAACTACCAAGTGTTCCCGAAAGAATAAATCCACACACGCAATCAGCTAAACATAAAAATTTACCTCAAAAAAATAGGATGTATGGTGAGTTAGTGCTTGCACAGGTTCATATTTTCCTTACTTCTGATTCGCTCTCCCCAATATACTTGTTCAATTGATCAGGCCCCTAAAGTTCCAGAAAAGGAAACATTGTACAGTTTATACAGAACACAAATTAGGTAGAAAGAATATGGCAATCTCAAAATAAATTGTCATTAGTGTTTTCCCACAACCTGGAGATCCAAGCAGAAAAAGACCAGCTCGCATGACTGGCACCAAAAAGGGAAGATGAAACCATAATTAGGTATTTAAAGCAGTAACATGAAACACTAAAACTTATAAAATGCAAATAGAAACCGCAGATCTTGGTGAACTACCTTCGATATGAATTCAGAGGTGGCTAACGGTTTTAATCTACCAATCACTATGATGACCAGATGACACATAGTTAACTGCAATACCACACGCCCTGCCCTGTTCATCGCTTAGGGCAGCAATGTGGTCACTGGATAAAGATTAAAAAAATTCAGGCGCCTGGTTTGAACAATAACACACGCCCTCCCCTGTTCCCAAAAAATACCATCAACATGGCCACTGGCTAAAGTTTGCAGGAGTACCCATTCTTGGAGTCGCCCACTCGAGTCCTAAATGTTTTAGCAAAGTATAAAGTACAAAGGTTAATCATGTGTCGCTGCATGTTTCAGCAATTATATGGTAAGGAATCAAGCTATGAACTCAGGCATACCTTGGTATCTTGGCCTTCTAGTTCATCAAAGATCAGGTTCAGCCTTTCAGGTACCTAATAAGAAATAAGAACAGATTTGTCAGGTGGCAACTTAGATACCAACGATGACCGTGTATGCCTGAGACCAACAAGCAGCTCATCAGGGAGGTGGGTTAAGACAAGAAGCAGCTCATCAAGGAGGTGGTGAATCTAAGGATGCCCATCTGCACCGGGGAGCAGAACAAGATGTGGTGTGGTGAGACTGCAATAACAGGCTCATTGCCCATAACCGTGTGGCGGACATACGAAATTCAGTTTGTTCCTAGCTACTCCCTCCGTTCCTAAATATAAGCCCTTTTAGATATTCTAATGTGGACTACATACAAAGCAAAATGAGTGAAACTACACTCTAAAATACGTCTATATACATCTGAATGTAGTCCGTATTGAAATCTCTAAAAAAAGGTTTATATTTTGAAACAAAGGGAGTAGATTTTATGTCCTGTATATAAATGGACCCGAGAGATGAAATTTAGTCCTCTCCCCAACCAGACATACCAGCCCCGGCTTCTTCCCAACGGTTGTCGGATCATGCTCCAGGACAAGTTTTTTTTACGAGGATTGAAATGCAAACCGTTGTGTTGCTATGCTGCCACCCAAGATAGTATTCTTGGATGAAAGTTATCAAATACCAGAATGTAACAGAACTAAACATTACATTTGTGAGATTTGAAATCACTCACCACAGAACAAGCCTATCGTCGCAAGAAAGTGCTAATGAAACACAAGTTTTATAGCAACCACGGTTTAATCATCATTTGGGACACGGTAAAGACCAACCACAAACCTAGTCACGGAAGCAGCTTCCCGGCCATGAAGCACGCGAACTTATTGCTCCGGGAGTACTCATACGGCACCCAGCCACGGTGAGCAGCCGCTCCAGGACCTCCTTGGCCTGGTCGGGCTCCGCGGTCTCGCACTCCAGCTCATAGTTTGTGCCGAAATCGAAGTGTGTCTCGTCGAGCTCTAGCACGAGCCCCTGCCCCTCGCCCTCCTCGAGCTCATACACACCGCGGGTGTTCCGGAAGACGCCGAGGCAGACGAACTGCGCTTTGTCCCCGCCGACGCCGTACTCGTCGGAGACGAGCCGGATGATGGGGGAGTCGACCGCGTCGAGACGGGCGGGGTTGTCGACGCAGGTGAGGGCGAGGGCGGGGTCGAGGGGCTCCACGACCTCCTCAACGCGGCTGACGCCGGCGTCGATGCGCGGGCGGCGCTTGAGCGTGAGGACGGCGCGGGAGGGGTCGCGGTCGTCGTTGCCGTAGAGGCGGACGTCCCGCTGGGCGGCGGTGGCGGCGGCGAGGGGCCGCGCTGGGGCGTCGGTGCGGAGCAGGTGGGGCGCGAGGAAGGACGAGAGGCGCCGGTGTGCAGCCGCGTCGGGGAGACGGAGCTTGATCTCGACCTCCATGGGGTTGGGGTTGCGGCTAGGGCTGGGGGGGGGCGGGGCCTGGAAGGGGCGGGCGGCGGCGGCGTCTACTCTGGGAGTTCTAGGGATTGAGAGGAGCGGACGAAAAAACCTACGAAAAAAACCAGTGGAAGGGTGCTGGTTTTTGGACTGTGCGTGGGTGGGGTTCGGTGGGTGGGCGTGGGCGTGGGGGATGGAAAAAAACCGGTTGAAAAAAAACCAATCGAAAAAAACCAGACGAAAGTGGGGGGACTATTCAACCAACTCGTCCATTAGGAGTAGAGATGTAGTCTTTTCTCGTATAATAGATGCCTGCATGCAGTTGCATTAATGTTCCTCATGTTCATTCCTTGTATATTAATTTTCGCTTTCCAAAATTATAAAAGACATATCTTCTAAACCGCGTGTCGAAATTCAGATCCGTTTTCATCGTTGAAACCCTTGCGACGTGCTCTTCAAAATTAGATCCCGTATGGGGATGTTTTGACAAACTAGTCTTTCTGCCAACTAAACATCAATATGTGTGAACTGGACTACATTGCCGCGCCAATTGAGCATATGCGTGTGCCAATAGTTCTGCCAACTAAACATCAATGTATGTGCAACCAGACTACATTGCCGCGCCAACTGAGCATATGTGTGCCAAAAATAGTCCTACCAAGTAAACATTAATGTGTGTGCAACTAGACTACATTACGGCGCCAACTGAGTATGTGTGTGCCAATAGTCCTGCCAACTAAACATCAATGTGTGTGCAACTAGAAAACATTGCCGCGCCAACTGAGCATATGTGTGTGCCAATAGTCCTGCCAACTAAACATCAATGTGTGTGCAACTAGACTACATTGCCGCGCTAACTGCGCATGTATGTGTGTAACTAGTCCTGCAAACTGAATATCAATGTGTGTGCAACTAAATTACATTGCCGCGTCAATTGCGCATATATGTGTGCAACTAGTGTCCTGCCAACTAAACATCAATGTGTGTGCAACTAGACTACATTACAAGCCAACTGAGCATATGTGTGTGCAACTAGACTACATTAGAAGCCAACTAAATATCAATGTGTGTGCAACTAGTCTTCCTGTTAACTAAATATCAATGTATGTGCAATTAGACTACATTACAAGTCAACTAAACAGTAAAGTGCTAGGTGTTAAACTGCATGAAACAATCAGCCAGAGAAACTTATACTGGGTTTAAAGGGTGAATTTACGAATTACAGAAAAGTTGATAAATTTGGATGCAAAAATGACGAAGAGATAAGGTTCCTGTCTATCTGTGCGTGTGGATAGGAACGAAATTGCTTCGTCCAGATTCAGCAAACCATCATCGCAGTCCGCCTGCAACAAGACGAGCCGGAGGGCGCCGCTATTTTGCCGTGTCTCATTTCGTTGCCACGCGAGCGAGAGGAGCGCAATCACGGCCGACCGCGACGCTGGCCCGTTTGACCTCCCCTCCAATCAATTCCAGCCGTGAGCGCCTCTTTCTCCCACGCCAACGAAGGGAAGAGAACTTAATCCATCTCTGGGAACTTAGAAGGAGCGGCCAGGAGGTGGGTCGGCAGCGAAGATGGCCGGCGTGAGCTGGCGGCGACGGCCAACGCGAGGAGGATGGGGACGAAGGATGTGGACCCGTTTGGATGGCGACAAACGCTAGTGGTTGAAAGCGCCCGACCAGGTAGCACCTGACACATGCGCGTGGCGGTTCGGGCGAGATCGTGTGGCTAGGGAGCGGCCGCTCGCGAGAGCCAGATAGTGCCCGCACACTTTTTAGTATTTAGGAAAAAACAAAGCTCAATTGGAAAGAAAGAGTAAACTCCACTTAACTTCTTAACTTCATGATGAAGAATACTTGCAACTCCTGATCTTGCATAGCTGCCACCTTCCCAAAGCTTGACGATCTGTTGAGCATCGGACTGTATATAGACATTTTGTGCAAACCACCTCTGCGCGCACATGGTGGCATCTTGCCTCTCACCTTGTACCAAGACCACCATATGGCTGCACGTGCTCCTACTTGGATCCGGTGGCGTAATCACGTACGTACACCTGGCCGCTGGAGAGATAGAATGCCTCGACAGCGTGCATGAATTTCGGAGCTCCATCCCCGAGTCAACTGTGTCTTTCGTATATAGAGTACTCCGCACACAGACTGACGAAAAGCATGGGACGATCATCAGAGATTCGCGCCGCGTTCAGCTGCCTCTTCCACGTACGTGGGCGAGCAGGAGAGAGCGTGCGGGGCGGCGTGGCGATCGAACAGCGCCAGATGGCGCTGCCGGATGCTCAGAACCTTCGCCTCGTACATCTACCACGGTTTAACAACCGTTCTTCGTACAAAGCTCTTTGCCCGGCTCACGTACACCATTAAGATTACGATGCCCGGCCATGTGAATCAGCGTTTTGAGTGGACATCGGATCTGGAAACGGGTGGACGCTTGCGTGCAAAGCGGGAGGTGGGGAGATCGTGATCCGAGCCTAAGAGAAACACCACTAAAATTATGACAGTTTAGAGAATCAATTTGTGAATGGACGGTCAGAAGTTCCGACCTATTCATCGACTGTCAACGCAGCAGAAAAAATACATAAAGGTTACATCTAGGACCATGGACAACCTAGCGACTACTACAAAAACTGAGGCGAGTCGATTAGCTCCTCCCTCACTTTTTGTGTCAAGTAAGGGTGAAACATTTCTTCCCAAGGTGGGTGATGTTTTCGTCGACATCAAGG
This sequence comes from Triticum aestivum, assembly GCF_018294505.1. Classification (NCBI taxonomy): domain Eukaryota; kingdom Viridiplantae; phylum Streptophyta; class Magnoliopsida; order Poales; family Poaceae; genus Triticum; species Triticum aestivum. The sequence goes on along the minus strand of NC_057802.1, from coordinate 536,220,393 downwards.
TGCATATGGTGTCATCGTTTAATCTCAACAATATTCATTGGCTCAGTCTCTTAGAGGTGTTCATAAGCGTAAGCGTAGGATTTATCGTACCTGTCTGTGTATGCATAAACGTCTGCGCCTGTACATTGTTTCTAAACAAAAAATATCCAATAATCGTAGGAAACCGCCTGTACATTGTTTCTCGAAAAAAAAAGAGCCAAAAATAGTAGGTTACGGCAAGCACGCATATATATGCATAAGAGGGTCCCCGCAAAAAAAAAAGTAGTATGCATAAGAGGGAAGGAAGAGACAAACACACGTTCGCGTTCACTACACGGTTGCCCGGCTGAACTGACTGAAATTAAGGAATGCATGAGCATGGACGCACTAGGATTAAAATGGCCTTGCTTCGCGTGCCTGGTCGGCGTTTGAAGAGTCAAGACACTACTAGTAGCTAGGACAAGGAGTAGTATAGTGCTCCTTGTAAGACGCACTCGGATTGACCTTGGTTCGCGTTCATCCTAGAGATCAATGGTAATATAAGTAGGGATGGTACACTTATATTCAGCAAAGGTGTTTAGCAGAGTAGGAGCATACATACGTCTGCATTCTAAGCTGGAGTAGAGCAGAAGTAGTATATCGCCTTACGGGTCTCTGCAACAAGTCCGTCCACCGACGAGTACTGATCGATCTGGTGCGATCGGAATGGGCGGCCTGAGGAGCACGCAACACGATTGCGGCGGCGGCGTCAGCCACTCGCTCTCGTTCCTCCTCGGGGCTCTCCTCCCCACCGTGCTGCTCTTCTTCCTCGCCTCCGACCGGGTCGACGAGCAGCTGTCCAGCATATCGACCTTCAGGTTCGGGAACGGATCGGCAGCTCATCAGCTGACTCGCCATGCCGCTAGCCTCCCGACCGATGTCGGGGATGGTGCCGACGAAAAGGTACGCGTAGTCCAGTTGCAGTCTACAATGCCCGCGATGGCTGGGAGATTAACCGATTTGCATGCGCAGGAGGAGTCATTCCCGGGGCTGGCGGAGCTGCTGCCGAGGGTCGCCATGGACGACGGGACGGTGATCATCACGTCGGTGAACGAGGCGTTCGCGCGGCCGGGCTCCCTGCTCGACCTCTTCCGCGGGAGCTTCCGCGACGGCGAGGGGATCGCCCACCTCCTCAACCACACCCTCATCGTCGCCGCAGACCCCGGCGCCTTGGCCCTCTGCGAGGCCGTGCACCCGCACTGCTACCTCCTCCAGGTCATGGCCGCCGGCGTCAGCTCCGCCAACGGCTTCCTGACCAGAAGCTACCTCGAGCTCGTCTGGTCCAAGCTCACCTTCCAGCACCGCGTCCTCCAGCTCGGCTACAACTATCTCTACACCGTAAGCTACATAAGCCACCGTGGCTCAAAATACTCTCGTCTCACATTTCAGTGTTTGATCCGAAATTTGTTATTATGATGCAGGATCTGGATGTGATGTGGCTGCGCAACCCGTTCCGGCACATCAGCCTCTACGCGGACATGGCCATCTCAACCGACCGGTTCAACGGCGACGCTGAGGACCTGACGAACGCGCCGAACACCGGCTTCTACTACGTCAGGTCCACGAACCGCACGGTGGAGATGCTGAGACGGTGGCGGGCGGCGAGGTCGCGGTTCCGGCCGAAGGCCCACGACCAGGAGGTCTTCGAGGCGATCAAGGGCGAGTTCGTCGGCGGCGAGCTGCAGATAAAGCTGGTGTTCCTCGACACGGCGCTCTTCGACGGCTTCTGCGAGTACCACGGCGAGATGGACAGGGTGTGCACGATGCACGCCAACTGCTGCCTCCGTCTCGCGACCAAGTTGCACGACCTCAGGAACGTGGTCGCCGACTGGAAGAGGTACTCCAGCCTGACGCCGCCGGAGAAGATGAGCAGCAAGCTCAGGTGGACGTACCCCGCCAAGTGTGCGGCGACGATGAAAATACCAGCATAATTAATGGCTTTTTACTAGTTTGTGTAGTGACCTTACGAACTTTTATGCAGTGATTTTGGTTTCGACACTTTTAGAAGATATTTCTATGGAAGGATAGATGTTGGTATTTGGACTCGCAATGGGCCTGAATCTTAACTTCATTTCTTCAGTCTCGATTTGGATTCATGCCACAATTTTTTAAAATTCTTTGTCAGAACAGGTTTGCCTGCTTAGGTCTTAGTCGACTGAGACTTAACCAAATCTCAATCGAGTGACATGGTGTATAAAGAGAAAAAAAAGGGGAAAGAAAAACTTCGTACGAATCTCCATGCAAGATCAAAAGAATATAGTATTGACTGAGACATAACAAAGTATCAGTCGATTGAGACTTAGCAATCCCGTTTCCTTTTTATATTGATATAAAGGCTAAACAGCCAAACCAATACAAAGTGGTGTGAAAATACTGCACAGGTCAAAAGAAACGATAACCAGGTGGATAGAAAAAAAAGCTCCACGCACGTCATGGAGCCCCACCACTGGTACACTCTTCCTTCCCCAAATGCAAATGGCCAAAATAATCGACCGTGCGGACGACCACCTGCGTAGTACGAGCGTACGAGCGTACTTTAGAAGATATTTCTATGGAAGGATAGATGTTTGGTATGTGAATTTCTAATAGATGACACTATATTTTTCTTAGATGATGCTAATTTAGTTTGGACATTGATAACTGCCACACGTGTGGTATATTCGACATGCGCCCACACACGGTATGTGGTGTGAGCCAGAGGCAGCCCACACGGGCTGTGTGTGGGCGGACATTAGAATTGCCCACACGTGTGGGCGCGGCTACTTCGTGCCACACGCCCAACAAATACTACTCATCTCCACCCCGCGTGTGTGGCACGAAGCAAAAATGCCCACACGTCCTGAAGCAGCTACGTTAGGTACCCCACAGGATGACGATTTAGTTGCCATCCTGGTTGGCAGATGTAGTTATCCGGAATGGCAAGTGTAGTTGTAAAAGCATGGCAACTCTATCTGTTTTGGTTAACTATAGTTGCCATGTCTAATTTATGATAGTTGCCGCGTGTAATCAAACCGTAGTTGCCGTGTGTGATTAACTACTTGCCACATATGGTCAAACAGTAGTTGCCATGTGTGTTTACCTAGTTGCCACGTGTGGTCCAATCATAGTTGCCATGTACTGTTAATCACAGTTGTCATGTGTGTTTATCTGGTTGCCACGTTCGCGCAGCTGCAGTTGCCGTCTAGCAAAGAATCACAGTTGCCATGTGTGTACTGAGTTGTCACGTTCGCGTAACTGCAGTTGCCATCCACAACGTAAGAGTGTCGTGTGGGACGAAAAGCAGTTCGCCTACACGCGCATGACCTAGGTGGTGGGTGTGTGGGCAGAAACTAGTTCGCCCACACAGCGCAGCTGGCAAACAGCGTGGTGCGGGCGTGTGGGCAAACTCTCCAACGCCCACACACCAGCCCCGTCCTACGTGGCACAGAATGCAACTTTTTCATGCCAAGATTCGTGCAAAAGGCACTAGAAGACGATCCAGGCGTGTGGGCGAGTCGGGGATTCCGTTTAGTTTAATCATCATAGATTCTGAGCCCACCCTCCATTTTTCTTTTGGATTCGCCACTGCACGTACGGCTGGGTCACGTACGTGTGCCTTTTATCTTCGGGGACGTTTCCCGTTGCCCTGCCTCAAAAGCAGTTCTACGTTGGCTTTGAGCAAGGGCCGAGTGCGTATGCGCAGTGGAAACCATGCGCCACCTGGAAGCTTTCCTCGCCGGCAAACCTGTTGCGTGCACAAGTCGCTGATAGTGAGCTTAATTTCTTCACTGCACTAGTTTGGCTGAAAGCTTGCAACGACGGGAGCGAAACCAGGGGATCTTGTTCTTTTGTGTGGAAGTGGATATCTATGGCCCCTTTTTTTTAAGGCAAGGACATGTATGAATTTAATAAAGTACCATGATAATGATACGTACTTGGTAAGTAAAGATGAACTTAATCCTTCATGCGTGCATCCGTCTCCATCTACCTAGTTTTTGTCCTTGGCCGGAGCAGTACAAATTGGTCTCTGTTGTGGCCAACTCCCAAGGCCAAAGGTCGGGTAAATGCATGCAATACCCAGTAAAATTAACGAAAGTAAATACAAAGTTAACCCTCAAGAAGAAAGAAATTCAAAAATGAATTAGAATACATAAATTGCAAAAATTCCACACTTCTTAAAAACAAAAAATACACTTTTTATAGTATGCAAGAACAAAGATATAATAGTGGATTTTTGGTAAAAAAAAAATCTAGGAATGAATGAATTACTGCCATTGGTAGAAAGGAAATGAAAAATAATCAAATAAAAAAATGTTGCACACAATTTACGTAAAAATTATGCTTTTTTTTTCATAATATGCAAGAATAAGCACATAATAGTGAAATTTTTGGAAGAAAGCAAGTCTCCAAAGAAGGAATGAGTTAGTAGCATTGGTTTTAGCATTAAAGAAGAAAGAGAATGAAATAAAACTAAAATAAAATCAAAACAGTACAGTTTTCTAAGAATGAATGAATTAATGGCTTTGGTATTACACTTTAAGAAAAAAATAAATTAATGAAAACTTAAAAAATCAAAACAATCTATTTTCCTAAGAAAAAATGAATAAGTGGCTTTGGTATTGCTCTTTAAGAAGAAAGAAAATTAAATAAAGATAAAAATACAAATAATGAAGTTTTGTAATGAAGAATGAATTAGTGGCATTGGTATTAACCTTTAGAAAAGAATGAAAATGAAATAAAATCTAAAACAAACAATAAAAAAATTTGCACATCATTTACAAAAATATGTTTTTTTTTAAATATGCAAGAATAAGCATGTAATATTGGGATTTTCCAAAAACAAAGGTAGTCTCCTAAGAAGGAATGAATTAGTGGCATTGGTATTGCCATTAAAAAGGAAATAATGTAAAATAAAATCAAAATAATGAAGTTTTTCTAAGAAAGAATGAAGTAGTGTCTTTTATATTACCCTTTAAGAAGAAAAACATGAAATGAAAACTAAAACAATAATTTTTCCTATGCTTTAATGAATTTATCTTTGGTATTACCATATAAGAAGAAAGAAAATTAAATAAGAATTAAAACTAAATCAAAATTATAATGTTTTCTAAGGTAGAATGAATTAGTAACATTCGTATTACCCCTTAAGAAGATATAAAATTGTCCCCTAAAAATGAAACAAAATAATGACAATATTTACACAAAAGGTGTGCTTTTTTAAATACGCAAGAATAAGCATATGATAGTGGAAGATCTCAAAAAAGAAATAGTTTCCTAATAATGAATGAATTAGTGGCATTGGTATTACACTTAAAGAAGAAAGAAAATGAAATATACATAAAGCAAAAGTAAAAATAAAGTTTTCTACAGAAGAATGGATCAATGGCGTATTAAACTTTTAGAATAAAGAAAATGTAAAAAAACTTGGACACAATTTTGCAATGAAATTGCACTTTTTGAGTATGTAAGAAATGGACATATAATAGTGCAATTTTTGTACTCTAATGTAACGTATACACATATTTTATTTTATACTCACTTACATCCCAAATATGCCCCATAAAACCACCTAAAAATAGAAGAAAAAACCTATACAAACAGCCTAATAAAAAAACACGTAATGGGTTTTAGCCCAGTAAGGAATCGACTAACTCAAAACATTGGTCAGTCAAATTCTTTCGGCCCAAAACCTGACGGGCTTGTTACATTAAAAAATGTCACGTATTTAAAAAATGTATGTGCCCTTTAAAAAAGGTTTATAAATATATAATAAATGTTTACATAATTCAAGAAGATGTTTCATATATTAAAAATAAACACAAAATAAAAATAAAGTTTTCTAAAGAAGAATGTATTAGTGGCATTGATATTAAAATTTTAAAAGAAAAAAAACTTGCACACAACTTTGCACTGAAATTGCACCTTCAATATGTAAGAAATACGCATATAATAGTGCAATTTTTGCACTCTAATATAATATATATACACATATTATCTAGTATTTGCGTGTATACACACCCAATATCCCAAATATAGCATAAAAACATTCCAAGTATACCCATAAATAGCCGACTAAAAAAATATAAAACAGAAGAAAAAAGGCACACAAACAGCTCAATAAGGAAATGCGTAGCTGGCTTCAGCCGAATAAGGAATCTACTGACCCAAGACAGTGGTCAGCAAAACCTTTTGGCCCAAAACCTGACTGCACACACAACAGAAAAAACTAAAGAGCATGCATCTTGAAGCAGCAATCAGCGGTAAAAAAAATTATCGACGGATCCAAATTTAAAAATCGGGCAACATAAATATAGCTAAAGTCCAAAATGGATATTTTACTTACTCTGCATTTTCCAAGCGCTGTAGAGCTGCAACACTTCTTTATACGTTGAGGTCTCCAAGCAACAATGAACTGGTGCATTCTCAACAACAACAAAAAATGAACTAGTGTATAGCGCGCATTAGAAAATTCAGGTTCCCGTGCCAGTCTTTGTTATCGCACGAGCACATGCTACCAACTCACCTCTGATCATCGTGGCCAGCACGTACGCCATGGTGGCCATCAGAAAGTCAGAATGTCGCCGAGATACCCTATGGCGCCATTGCCATTGCCAACTCGGGAAACAACCCAAATTAAACACCGTGCTCTTTGGTCCATGCGTGCAGCCGTGCAGGTTTGTTTTCACCTGGAGTGACGAGAGTTGGTGTTTTTTAAGTACAAAAATGGAAGCCTTTGGAGCGTGACGAGCTTCTGACCGTGTCAGCTCGCGTTCGTGGTGGGAGCGACGTGCAGGGAACAGCCTAGGGGCGCCATGTCTGGCTGTATATATATGCAGGCTAGTTGGGCTTGCAAGTCCACGGCGACTCGGTCATGGCGATGGACATGGTGGCCGGCCTGGGAAAGCAGCGCGGCGTCAGCCACTCGGTCTCGTTCCTCCTCGGGGCCCTTCTCCCCACCCTCATGCTCTTCTTCCTCGCCTCCGATCGGGACTTCCAGTTAGGGAATGGATCTACTCACCAGCTGACTACTAGCAATGCGACTAACCTCCCAGGTGACGGCTCGGACGGCGAGAAGGTATGTCGCGCAGTTCATTCGCAGTGTGTTGCATGGCATGGTACTGTATGTACAGTGGTTGAGAAACTAACCGATTTCCATCATGCAGGAGGAAGCATTCCCGGGACTCGCTGAGCTGCTGCCAAAGGTTGCCATGGACGACGGGACGGTGATCATCACGTCGGTGAACGAGGCGTGGGCGCGCCCAGGCTCCCTCCTCGACCTCTTCCTCGGTAGCTTCCGCGACGGCGAGGGTATCGCGCACCTCCTCAACCACACCCTCATCGTCGCCGCCGACCCCGGCGCCTTGGCACTTTGCCAGGCCGTGCACCCGCACTGCTACCACCATGAGGTCACCTCCGCCAAAGTTACCTCCGCTAACCGCTTCATGACCAAGAGCTATCTCGAGCTCATCTGGGCCAGGCTCGAGGTCCCACAACGTATCCTCCAGCTTGGCTACAACTATCTCTCCACCGTAAGCTACCCCGCATGCCTTTAACAATTTCACAAACTGTTGAGAAACATTGCATTCTCTTTTTTCTCTCATTACATTTAATTATTTCTTTTTTAGTTGTGGTACATTTTATTATTTCAAAAGAGTGAAATATCACCCACTATGTCTAGGTTATGCATCTTCAGTTAATATTATTGCTGGCAGGATGTGGATGCCATGTGGTTGCGCAACCCGTTCCGGCACATCAGCCTTTACGCCGATGTGGCCATGTCGACTGATCACTTCAATGGCAATGCCGAGGACCTACAAAATGTGGGAAACAGCGCTTCTACTACATTAGGTCGACAAACCGGACGGTGGAGATGCTAAGTCGCTGGCTGGCAGCGAGGTCGCGGTTCCCCTCCGCCCATGACCAAGGAGTGTTGAACGAGATCAAGACCGAGCTCGCAGCTGGGGACCTACAGATCAAGTTCGTGTTCCTTGATACGGTGATCTTTGGCGGTTTCTGCCAGTTCCACGAAGAGATGGACAAGGTATGTACGATGCACGCCAATTGCTGCATTGGGCTCGAGAACAAGGTGCACGACCTCACCAACATGGTTGCCGATTGGAAGAACTACACAAGCAAGATGCCACCGGACAAGTTCAAGTGGACGTTCCCCACCAAGTGCAAGGCGTCGATGGGAAAACGCTAATTAGTGAAATGGAGTATTATAAGAACACAATCCAGCATTGCAGATGCAAAAAGAACGAAAGAGAATTACCTCCTCCTCCCCATCCCCGCGCATCTTGACGTCCCTATGAAGACCCTTCAGTTTGGTCTGTTTTCCATTGTTATTAAGTCCTTTCCGTTTTACTACACGATAACGCCTCAGTCTTGCTGATATTTCACTAAGGTTTGTTCAAGGTTTTTATTAGTTTTGTGAAACACTTTAAGAGAAGGTTTGCCGTAAACCCGAGTGAAACTCAAACTAGCTAGTACAAAACTACATTGAAACTGAATCCAACGAAGTAGGCACCAAAACCATATGAACCCCATGAAACCACTTTGAAAGTTGTTGGATACCTTATAGTACCTGCATGGTTAAAATATAGTTTCGGAATGTTTTATTCAATTTTTAAACACAAAATTTTGAAATCCACTAAAACGTGAACCAAAACTATATGAAAATATGAAACCATGATGAGGTTACTGAAAACCATATGAAATTTTATCGATAAAAAATGGGTTCGGTTTCGTCAATATTTGATTCCAGTTTCATAACATGAACATTATAAATTTGAAAAATGTTCAACATCGATATTCTTTGACAGACTGTCAAGATAACGAAAAGGTTTATGGTTTCAAACTTTAAAATGCGTGGGTTCTTAAGAAGTGGAGAGTTCTAAATTAAAAAATGTATGATAAAGGATCCCACGAATGTCAAAGTGCTTGGAATCATTGGATGGTCCTTGGACATCAACATACATGTGGGAAATCCTCATTGATTCCATATGCGCAATTTCACATAGAGTTGTCCAAGCCACAACCGAGGTATGTGGCCTAGTCCTACCCCGACTAGCGAGTGTGCGACTATTCAGAATACCGGAGAATGCTTCGGTGGCTACTAAATGGTGTGACGCTCTCAATCGAAAAACTGAGATGCTCGGGTGGATCTCAGTTCGGTTCTCTATGATAGCTTTACAAGAAACCTGAATTGCCATGATAGAATCTTTCCGCAATAGCTCCTCTCTTTTCTTCATCTTGTCGTGGTGGGTATGGGTGGTGATCACCCATGGTTGCTATGGTGAAGTGGTTATAACAGTTAACATATATGCCTTTATTTTAGTGTCATTAGAGTTTGCATGACACAAATGTATGTGTACATGTTAGTCATGGCAAAGTTGTTTGTGCATCTCGACGACAGTACGAAGGACAACTAAAGATGGATGCGAACTAATTAACTTGAGTTCTTGCATGAGGATATATGCTTACCAATATATGGTACAATATATGTGAAGATGTGGCTTGGATTCAAAGGTTAGGTTCGGGAGTTGATTGCAGGAATCATTGAAACAAGTTTGTGTAGAAGTCACATAGGAATAGTTTGGGTCATTTCTGTCATTGTATCCGAGTTGTAATCAAGCTAGCTAGTCTATCTCTCTTGTTTTTCTTAGGTTAGGTAACAACATGCCATTGAATTATAGTCACCAGAAAATGGAATAAACAGGAGACACATAGGTGCAAGTCGCCAATCATAATGTATTCATGTGTGTGTTTTGGTCATGAGTGTTCAAATTGGATAAAAAACGGTGGCTTGTCTCCTTTCATGATCAACGTTCGAGTTAGTTCGGATAGATAAAAGCAAGTCCTCAGTCCTTCCCTCCCTCCCTCCTCTCTCTCTCTCTCTCTCTCGCTCTCTCTCTCTCTCAACTGGTACAATACACCGAAAAGTCCATCCAGTATGTATGGACGAGATAGTGCCAATCATTCATGATAGAAGAACGAAAGCCACACTTAATACAAGTTAAGATGAACCAGGGAGGCTATGTTGAAAGAGCAAGAACTAGAGTACAGATCTCAGGGAGGAAAAACAGGAGTCTGAACCAGGGAGGTTTTCCTCGCAGATTGAGATGAACAGATTCAAGGAGTGGCCAAATTGAAGGAAATATGCCCTAGAGGCAATAATAAAGTTATTATTTATTTCCTTATATCATGATAAATGTTTATTATTCATGCTAGAATTGTATTAACCGGAAACATAATACTTGTGTGAATACATAGACAAACAGAGTGTCACTAGTATGCCTCTACTTGACTAGCTCGTTGATCAAAGATGGTTATGTTTCCTAGCCATTGATATGAGTTGTCATTTGATTAACGGGATCACATCATTAGGAGAATGATGTGATTGACTTGACCCATTCCGTTAGCTTAGCACACGATCGTTTAGTATTCTGCTATTGCTTTCTTCATGACTTATACATGTTCCTATGACTATGAGATTATGCAACTCCCGTTTACCGGAGGAACACTTTGTGTGCTACCAAACGTCACAACGTAACTGGGTGATTATAAAGGTGCTCTACAGGTGTCTCCGAAGGTACTTGTTGGGTTGGCGTATTTCGAGATTAGGATTTGTCACTCCGATTGTCGGAGAGGTATCTCTGGGCCCACTCCGTAATGCACATCACTATAAGCCTTGCAAGCATTGCAACTAATGAGTTAGTTGCGGGATGATGTATTACAGAATGAGTAAAGAGACTTGTCGGTAATGAGATTGAACTAGGTATTGAGATACCGACGATCGAATCTCGGGCAAGTACATACCGATGACAAAGGGAACAACGTATGTTGTTATGCGGTCTGACCGATAAAGATCTTCGTAGAATATGTGGGAGCCAATATGAGCATCCAGGTTCCGCTATTGGTTATTGACCGGAGACATGTCTCGGTCATGTCTACATAGTTCTCGAACCCGTAGGGTCTGCACGCTTAAAGTTTGATGACGATTATATTATGAGTTTATGTGTTTTGATGTTCCGAAGATAGTTCGGAGTTCCGGATGTGATCACGGACATAACAAGGAGTCTCGATATGGTCGAGACATAAATATTGATATATTGGAAGCCTATATTTGGATATCAGAAGTGTTTCAGGTGAAATCGGGATTTTACCGGAGTACCGGGGGTTACCGGAACCCCCCCGGGGGTTTAATGGGCCTACATGGGCCTGATAAGTCTCCAACGTATCTATAATTTTTGATTGCTCCATGCTATATTATCTACTGTTTTGGACATTATTGGGCTTTATTATTCACTTTTATATTATTTTTGGGACTAACCTATTAACCGGAGGCCCAGCCCAGAATTGTTGTTTTTTTGCCTATTTCAGAGTTTCCAGAAAAAGAATATCAAACGGAGTCCAAACGGAATGAAACCTTCGGGAACGTGATTTTCAGAACGAATATGATCCAGGAGACTTGGACCCTATGTCGAGAAATAAAGGAGGAGGCCACGAGGTAGGGGGCGCGCCCACCCCCACCAGGCGCGCCCTCCACCCTCTAGGCCCCCTGTTGCTCCACCAACATACTCCTTCCTCCTATATATACCTACGTACCCCCAAACGATCAGATACGGAGCCAAAAAAACCTAATTCCATCGCCGCAACCTTCTATACCCACGAGATCCCTTCTTGGGGCCTGTTCCGGAGCTCCGCCGGAGGGGGCATCGATCACGGAGGGCTTCTACATCAACACCATAGCCCCTCCGATGAAGTGTGAGTAGCTTACCTCAGACCTTCGGGTCCATAGTTATTGGCTAGATGGCTTCTTCTCTCTTTTTGGATCTCAATACAATGTTCTCCCCCTCTCTCGTGGAGATCTATTCGATGTAATCTTCTTTTGCGGTGTGTTTGTTGAGACCGGTGAAATGTGGGTTTATGATCAAGTTTATCTATGAACAATATTTGAATCTTCTGAATTCTTTTATGTATGATTGGTTATCTTTGCAAGTCTCTTCGAATTATCAGTTTGGTTTGGCCTACTAGATTGATCTTTCTTGCAATGGGAGAAGTGCTTAGCTTTGGGTTCAATCTTGCGGTGTCCTTTCCCAGTGACAGTAGGGGCAGCAAGGCACGTATTGTATTGTTGCCATCGAGGATAACAAGATGGGTTTTTTATCATATTGCATGAATTTATCCCTCTACATCATGTCATCTTGCTTAAGGCGTTACTCTGTTTTTATGAACTCAATACTCTAGATGCATGCTGGATAGCGGTCGATGAGTGGAGTAATAGTAGTAGATGCAGGCAGGAGTCGGTCTACTTGTCTCGGACGTGATGCCTATATACATGATCATACCTAGATATTCTCATAACTATGCTCAATTCTGTCAATTGCTCAGCAGTAATTTGTTCACCCACCGTAAAATACTTATGCTCTTGAGAGAAGCCACTAGTGAAACCTATGGCCCCCGGGTCTATCTTCATCATATTAATCTTCCAACACTTAGTTATTTCCTTTACTTTTATTTTACTTTGCATCTTTATCATAAAAATACCAAAAATATTGTCCTATCATATCTATCAGATATCACTCTCGTAAGTGACCGTGAAGGGATTGACAACCCCTTATCGCGTTGGTTGCGAGGATTTATTTGTTTTGTGTAGGTGCGAGGGACTCACGCGTAGCCTCCTACTGGATTGATACCTTGGTTCTCAAAAACTGAGGGAAATACTTACGCTACTTTGCTGCATCACCCTTTTCTCTTCAAGGGAAAACCAACGCAGTGCTCAAGAGGTAGCAAGACGGATTTCTGGCGCCGTTGCCGGGGAGGTCTACGCAAAAGTCAACATACCAAGTACCCATCACAATCCCTTATCTCCCGCATTACATTATTTGCCATTTGCCTCTCGTTTTCCTCTCCCCCATTTCACCCTTGCCGTTTTATTTGCCCTCTATTTTTGTTCGCCTCTTTTTCGTTTGCTTGTCGTTATGGCTAGTCCTCTATCTTCTCCGTTGTCTCCCGAGAATGAAGTTCTAAATTTTAAACAAAGGGAGGGAGAAAATTTAAAAGACGCTTGGTATAGAATTTGCAATGCTCAAAATAGATCTGCCAGGAAGCAATCTACTTCCGTTCTTCTCCGCAATTTTTATGTAGGCACTAATCCTTGGTATAGATATATTCTTGATACCTTTACCGGAGGGAATTTCTTGGGTAGCCAAACTTTTGACTCTTATAATGCTATGATAGATTTATTTGGCTCGCCACCTCTTTTGGTTAATGGAACTATGTTAACTTTGGAGCATGTAATGCAAAGACTTGAAATTATTGAAAATAAAGTTGCTACCGTAGAGTTAATTGAAAATCTGGATAAAAAGATCCACAACCAAATTACCCAATATGGATCTAAGGTAGGAGTCACTTTGAAAAATATTAAGGAGAAGGAACCCATAGTTAATGAGAAAATAAGTCAAGATTCCACTAGAATTGATAAACTTGAGGGTATCATTACCAACTTGGGAACCGCTTTTTCTTCCGTAAAGAATACTCCTAGTCCTTCAACTAAAATTGCTAAGCTTATGTATGTTCCTAAAAACAAGGGTGAATCCTCTAATAAGGAAACTGCGGATCTCAAGTCTATAAGTATTCATCCCAATCTTTTTGCTATCATTAAGGAACCAATTGTTGCAAATGAATTTTTCGATCTTGTGCCTAAAAGTTTGGTATTTACTAAAAAGAAAGAAATTCCTAAGGATGATAGATGTCTCATTGAAGAATTTCCCACCAAAGATGGCAATACCTAGATCTATCCTTGCTTATATGCCTAGCTAGGGGCGTTAAACGATAGCGCTTGTTGGGAGGCAACCCAATTTTATTTTTAGTTTTTTGTTTTTTGCTTCTGTTTAGGAATAAATAATTGTTCTAGCCTCTGGTTAGATGTGTTTTTATGTTTTAATTAGTGTTTGTGCCAAGTTAAACCTATAGGATCTTCTTGGATGATAGTTATTTGATCTTGCTGTAATTTCCAGAAACTTTCTGTTCACGAAAATAATTGTTAAAAATCACCAGAACGTGATAAAATACTGATTCCAATTGATGCTGATCAATAAACAAATTTTCTAGGTCGTCCTATTTTTGCTGATTTTTTTGGAGTTCCAGAAGTTTGTGTTAGTTACAGATTACTACAGACTGTTCTGTTTTTGACAGATTCTGTTTTTCGTGTGTTGTTTGCTTATTTTGATGAATCTATGGCTAGTAAAATAGTTTATAAACCATAGAGAAGTTGGAATACAGTAGGTTTAACACCAATATAAATAAAGAATGAGTTCATTACAGTACCTTGAAGTGGTCTTTTGTTTTCTTTCGCTAACGGAGCTCACGAGATTTTCTGTTGAGTTTTGTGTTGTGAAGTTTTCAAGTTTTGGGTGAAAGATTTGATGGATTATGGAACAAGGAGTGGCAAGAGCCTAAGCTTGGGGATGCCCATGGCACCCCCAAGATAATCTAAGGACACCATAAAGCCAAAGCTTGGGGATGCCCCGGAAGGCATCCCCTCTTTCGTCTACTTCCATCGGTAACTTTACTTGGAGCTATATTTTTATTCACCACATGATATGTGTTTTGCTTGGAGCGTCTTGTATGATTTGAGTCTTTGCTTTTTAGTTTACCACAATCATCCTTGCTGTACACACCTTTTGAGAGAGCCATACATGATTTGGAATTTGTTAGAATACTCTATGTGCTTCGCTTATATCTTTTGAGTTATATAGTTTTGCTCTAGTACTTCACTTATATCTTTTAGAGCACGGTGGTGGATTTGTTTTATAGAAACTATTGATCTCTCATGCTTCACTTAGATTATTTTGAGAGTCTTATATAGCATGGTAATTTGCTTAAATAATCCTAATATGCTTGGTTTCAAGATTAGTAAAAACTTTCTTATGAGTGTGTTGAATACTAAGAAAAGTTTGATGCTTGATAATTGTTTTGAGATATAAAGATGGTGATATTAGAGTCTTGCTAGTTGAGTAGTTGTGAATTTGAGAGATACTTGTGTTAAAGTTTGTGATTCCCATAGCATGCACGTATGGTGAACCGCTATGTGATGAAGTCGGAGCATAATTTATTTATTGATTGTCTTCCTTATGAGTGGCGGTTGGGGACGAGCGATGGTCTTTTCCTACCAATCTATCCCCCTAGGAGCATGCGCGTAATACTTTGCTTTGATGACTTGTAGATTTTTGCAATAAGTATATGAGTTCTTTATGATTAATGTTGAGTTCATGGATTATACACACTCTTCTTCCTTCCGCCATTGCTAGCCTCTCTAATACCGCACACTTTTCGCCGGTATCATACACCCACCATAAACCTTCCTCAAAACAGCCACCATATCTACCTATCATGGCATTTCCATAGCCATTCCGAGATATATTGCCATGCAACTCTCCACCGTTCCGTTTATTATGACACGCTCCATCATTGTCATATTGCTTTGCATGATCAAGTAGTTGACATCATATTTGTGGCAAAGCCACCGTTCATAATTCTTTCATACATGTCACTCTTGATTCATTGCATATCCCGGTACACCGCCGGAGGCATTCATATAGAGTCATATCTTGTTCTAAGTATCGAGTTGTAATTGTTGAGTTGTAAGAAAATAAAAGTGTGATGATCATCATTATTAGAGCATTGTCCCAAGTGAGGAAAGGATGATGGAGACTATGATTCCCCCACAAGTCGGGATGAGACTCCGGACGAAAAAAAAGAGGCCATAAAAAAGAAGGGAAAAGGCCCAAATAAAAAAATGAGAGAAAAAGAGAGAAGGGACAATGTTACTATCCTTTTACCACACTTGTGCTTCAAAGTAGCACCAAGATCTTCATGATAGAGAGTCTCTCATTTGGTCACTTTCATATACTAGTGGGAATTTTTCATTATAGAACTTGGCTTGTATATTCCAATGATGGGCTTCCTCAAAATTCCCTAGGTCTTCGTGAGCAAGCGAGTTGGATGCACACCCACTTAGTTTCTTTTGTTGAGCTTTCATATACTTATAGCTCTAGTGCATCCGTTGCATGGCAATCTCTACTCACTCACATTGATATCTATTGATGGGCATCTCCATAGCCCGTTGATACGCCTAGTTGATGTGAGACTATCTTCTCCCTTTTTGTCTTCTCCACAACCACCATTCTATTCCACATATAGTGCTATGTCCATGGCTCACGCTCATGTATTGCGTGAAGATTGAAAAAGTTTGAGAACGTCAAAAGTATGAAACAATTGCTTGGCTTGTCATCGGGGTTGTGCATGATTTAAATACTTTGTGTGGTGAAGATAGAGCATAGCCAGACTATATGATTTTGTAGGGATAACTTTCTTTGGCCATGTTATTTTGAGAAGACATGATTGCTTTGTTAGTATGCTTGAAGTATTATTATTTTTATGTCAATATTAAACTTTTGTCTTGAATCTTTCGGATCTGAATATTCATACCACAATTAAGAAGAATTACATTGAAATTATTCCAAGTAGCACTCCGCATCAAAAAATCTGTTTTTATCATTTACCTACTCGAGGACGAGCAGGAATTAAGCTTGGGGATGCTTGATACGTCTCCAACGTATCTATAATTTTTGATTGCTCCATGCTATATTATCTACTGTTTTGGACATTATTGGGCTTTATTATTCACTTTTATATTATTTTTGGGACTAACCTATTAACCGGAGGCCCAGCCCAGAATTGCTGTTTTTTGCCTATTTCAGAGTTTCCAGAAAAAGAATATCAAGCGGGGTCCAAACGGAATGAAACCTTCGGGAACGTGATTTTCGGAACGAATATGATCCAGGAGACTTGGACCCTACGTCAAGAAATAAAGGAGGAGGCCACGAGGTAGGGGGCGCGCCACCCCCACCAGGCGCGCCCTCCACCCTCGTGGGCCCTCTGTTGCTCCACTAACGTACTCCTTCCTCCTATATATACCTACGTACCCCCAAACGATCAGATACGGAGCCAAAAAACCTAATTCCACCGCCGCAACCTTCTGTACCCACGAGATCCCATCTTGGGGCCTGTTTCGGAGCTCCGCCGGAGGGGGCATCGATCACGGAGGGCTTCGACATCAACACCATAGCCCCTCCGATGAAGTGTGAGTACTTTACCTCAGACCTTCGGGTCCATAGTTATTAGCTAGATGGCCTATTCTCTCTTTTTGGATCTTAATACAATGTTCTCCCCCTCTCTCGTGGAGATCTATTCGATGTAATCTTCTTTTGCGGTGTGTTTGTTGAGAATGGTGAATTGTGGGTTTATGATCAAGTTTATCTATGAACAATATTTGAATCTTTTGAATTCTTTTATGTATGATTGGTTATCTTTGCAAGTCTCTTCGAATTATCAGTTTGGTTTGGCCTACTAGATTGATCCTTCTTGCAATGGGAGAAGTGCTTAGCTTTGGGTTCAATCTTGCGGTGTCCTTTCCCAGTGACAGTAGGGGCAGCAAGACACGTATTGTATTGTTGCCATCGAGGATAACAAGATGGTTTTTTTATCATATTGCATGAATTTATCCCTCTATATCATGTCATCTTGCTTAAAGCGTTACTCTGTTTTTATGAACTTAATACTCTAGATGCATGCTGGATAGCGGTCGATGAGTGGAGTAATAGTAGTAGATGCAGGCAGGAGTCGGTCTACTTGTCTCGGACGTGATGCCTATATACATGATCATACCTAGATATTCTCATAACTATGCTCAATTCTGTCAATTGCTCAACAGTAATTTGTTCACCCACCGTAAAATACTTATGCTCTTGAGAGAAGCCACTAGTGAAACCTATGGCCCCCGGGTCTATCTTCATCATATTAATCTTCCAACACTTAGTTACTTCCTTTGCTTTTTACTTTGCTTTTATTTTACTTTGCATCTTTATCATAAAAATACCAAATATATTATCCTATCATATCTATCAGATCTCACTCTCATAAGTGACCGTGAAGGGATTGACAACCCCTTATCGCGTTGGTTGCGAGGATTTATTTGTTTTGTGTAGGTGCGAGGGACTCACGCGTAGCCTCCTACTGGATTGATACCTTGGTTCTCAAAAACTGAGGAAAATACTTACGCTACTTTGCTGCATCACCCTTTCCTCTTCAAGGGAAAACCAACGCAGTGCTCAAGAGGTAGCTGTGCCTTAGTGGAGAAGAGGAGGGGCGGCCAGGGCAGGCCGCGTGCCCCCTCCCCCTGTAGTCCGAATTGGACAAGGAAGGGGGGGCAGCGCCCCCCTTTCCTTCCTCTCTCCCTCCTCCTTCCCCCTTCTCCTACTCTTGTTGGAAATATGCCCTAGAGGCAATAATAAAATGGTTATTATTGTATTTCCTTGTTCATGATAATTGTCTGTTGTTCATGCTATAATTGTATTAACTGAAAACCGTAATACATGTGTGAATACATAGACCACAACATGTCCCTAGTGAGCCTCTAGTTGACTAGCTCGTTGATCAAAAGATAGTCATGGTTTCCTGACTATGGACATTGGATGTCATTGACAACGGGATCACATCATTAGGAGAATGATGTGATGGACAAGACCCAATCCTAAGCATAGCACAAGATCGTGTAGTTCGTTTGCTAGAGCTTTTCCAAATGTCAAGTATCATTTCCTTAGACCATGAGATTGTGCAACTCCCGGATACCATAGGAGTGCTTTGGGTGTGCCAAACGTCACAACGTAACTGGGTGGCTATAAAGGTGCACTACGGGTATCTCCGAAAGTGTCTGTTGGGTTGGCACGAATCGAGACTGGGATTTGTCACTCCGTATGACGGAGAGGTATCTCTGGGCCCACTCGGTAATGCATCATCATAATGAGCTCAATGTGACCAAGTGTTTGGTCACGGGATCATGCATTACGGTACGAGTAAAGTGACTTGCCGGTAACGAGATTGAACAAGGTATTGGGATACCGATGATCGAATCTCGGGCAAGTAACGTACCGATTGACAAAGGGAATTGTATACGGGATTGATTGAATCCTCGACATCGTGGTTCATCCGATGAGATCATCATGGAACATGTGGGAGCCAACATGGGTATCCAGATCCCGCTGTTGGTTATTGACCGGAGAGTCGTCTCGGTCATGTCTGCATGTCTCCCGAACCCGTAGGGTCTACACACTTAAGGTTCGGTGACGCTAGGGTTGTAGAGATATTAGTATGCGGTTAACCGAAAGTTGTTCGGAGTTCCGGATGAGATCCCGGACGTCACGAGGAGTTCCGGAATGGTCCGGAGGTAAAGATTTATATATGGGAAGTCCTATTTTGGCCACCAGAAAATGTTCAGGATTTTTCGGTATTGTACCGGGAAGGTTTTAGAAGGTTCCGAAGTGGGGCCCACCTGCATGGGGGGACCCACATGAACGTGGGTAGTGGGGGCAAGGCCCCACACCCCTGGTCAAGACGCACCAAGATCCCACCTTAGAAGGAATAAGATCATATCCCGAAGGGATAAGATCAAGATCCCTAAAAAAGGGGGATAACAATCGGTGGGGAAGGGAAATGATGGGATTTCTTTCCCCCACCTTTGCCAACGCCCCAATGGACTTGGAGGGCAAGAAACCAGCCCCCTCCACCCCTATATATAGTGGGGAGGCGCATGGGAGCAGCACCCCAAGCCCTGGCGCCTCCCTCCCTCCCGTGACACCTCTTCCTCCCCGCTTGCGCTTGGCGAAGCCCTGCCGGGATCCCGCTACTTCCACCACCACGCCGTCGTGCTGCTGGATCTCCATCAACTTCTCCTCCCCCCTTGCTGGATCAAGAAGGAGGAGACGTCCCCGCTTCGTACGTGTGTTGAACACGGAGGTGCCGTCCGTTCGGCGCTAGGATCATCGGTGATTTGGATCACGACGAGTACGACTCCATCAACCCCGTTCTCTTGAACGCTTCCGCTCGCGATCTACAAGGGTATGTAGATGCACTCCTCCCCTCTCGTTGCTAGCATCTCCTAGATTGATCTTGGTGACACGTAGGAAAATTTTGAATTTCTGCTACGTTCCCCAACAGTGGCATCATGAGCCAGGTCTATGCGTAGATTCTATGCACGAGTAGAACACAAAGTAGTTGTGGGCGATGATTTGTTCAATTTGCTTGCCGTTACTAGTCTTATCTTGATTCGGCGGCATTGTGGGATGAAGCGGCCCGGACCGACCTTACACGTACTCTTACGTGAGACAGGTTCCACCGACTGACATGCACTTGATGCATAAGGTGGCTAGCGGGTGTCTGTCTCTCCTACTTTAGTTGGATCAGATTCGATGAAAAGGGTCCTTAGGAAGGGTAAATAGCAATTGGCATATCACCGTTGTGGCTTTTGCGTAGGTAAGAAACGTTCTTGCTAGAAACCCATAGCAGCCACGTAAAACATGCAACAACAATTAGAAGACGTCTAACTTGTTTTTGCAGGGTATGCTATGTGATGTGATATGGCCAAAAGGATGTGATGAATTATATATGTGATGTATGAGATTGATCATGTTCTTGTAATAGGAATCACGACTTGCATGTCGATGAGTATGACAGCCGGCAGGAGCCATAGGAGTTGTCTTAATTTATTGTATGACCTGCGTGTCAATGAAAACGCCATGTAATTACTTTACTTTATTGCTAACCGTCAGCCATAGTAGTAGAAGTAATATTTGGCGAGACAACTTCATGAAGACACGATGATGGAGATCATGATGATGGAGATCATGGTGTCATGCCGGTGACGAAGGTGATCATGCCGCGCCTCGAAGATGGAGATCAAAGGCGCAAGATGATATTGGCCATATCATGTCACTTTATGATTTGCATGTGATGTTTGTCATGTTTACATCTTATTTGCTTAGAACGACGGTAGCATAAATAAGATGATCCCTCACTAAAATTTCAAGAGATGTGTTCCCCCTAACTGTGCACCCTTGCGAAGGTTCGTTGTTTCGAAGCACCACGTGATGATCGGGTGTGATAGATTCTAACGTTCGCATACAACGGGTGTTGACGAGCCTAGCATGTACAGACATGGCCTCGGAACACAAGCGAAACACTTAGGTTGACTTGATGAGCCTAGCATGTACAGACATGGCCTCGGAACACAAGAGACCGAAAGGTCGAACATGAGTCGTATAGTAGATACGATCAACATGGAGATGTTCACCGATGATGACTAGTCCGTCTCACGTGATGATCGGGCACGGCCTAGTCGATTCGGATCATGTATCACTTAGATGACTAGAGGGATGTCTATCTAAGTGGGAGTTCATTAAATAATCAGATGAACTTAATTATCATGAACATAGTCAAAAGGTCTTTGCAAATAATGTCGTAGCTTACGCTTTAGTTCTACTGAGATATGTTCCTAGAGAAAATTTAGTTGAAAGTTGATAGTAGCAATTATGCGGACTGGGTCCGTAAACTGAGGATTGTCCTCATTGCTGCACAAAAGGCTTATGTCCTTAATGCACCGCTCGGTGTGCTGAACCTCGAGCGTCGTTTGTGGATGTTGCGAACATCTGACATACACGTTTTGATGACTACGTGATAGTTCAGTGCGTAATGTTGAACGGTTTAAAATTGTGGCACCAAAGACGGTTTTGAAACGTCGCAGAACATATGAGATGTTCCAAAGACTGAAATTGGGATTTTAGACTAGTGCCCACGTCAAGAGGTATGAGACCTCTAACAAGTTTCTTAAGCCTGCAAACTAAGGGAGAAAAGCTCAATCCTTGAGCATGTGCTCAGATTGTCTGAGTACTACAATCACTTGAATCGAGTGGGAGTTAATCTTCCAGATGACACTACTGGAATCAGCTAATTTGCCATCTGCCAGCTCTTTGCCGTCTGCTAGCTGACGGCAAAGAAGCTCTTTGCCATCAGCTACACATATGCAGACGGCAAAGAAAAGGCTGACGGCAAAGAAGCTCTTTGACATCAGCCAGCTCTTTGCCGTCCGCTGGTAGACGGCAAAGAGTGTGGTGGCCCCCACCCCCCGCTCGTTTGAAAAAATCTTAACGGCCCACCTCTTTGCCGTCCGCTAGCAGACGGCAAAGAGGCAAAAAGGCGGACGGCAAAGGCTGGCTGACGGCAAAGAGGGCACTTGACTAACGGCCGGTACCCCCCGCCCATTACTCACTTCGTCCTCGCCCTTCTCCTCCCACCCCGCCGCCGCCGCCGCCGCCCGCC